>NW_026005908.1:145859-325977 GCF_001458135.2 Marmota marmota marmota | reverse complement strand
TTTTTTTTTTTTTTTTTTTTTTTTTTTTTTTTTTTTTTTTTTTTTTTTAGGGTTAGGGCTAGATTTTGGCTTTGGCTAATGTAAGAGCCAGGGATACAATTAGGGTTATTTTTAGGTTTAGGTTTAGGGGTAGGTCTACTATTATTTTTAGGTTTAAGGTTAGGGTAATATTTAGAGCTAGGGTTATTGTTAGGATATGAGTCAGCATCAGGGTTAGTTTTAGGGTTAGGGTAAGTACTCAAATAAGGGCTAGAGTTACTATTAGTGTTCAGTTTAAGGTTAGAGCTCTGTTTACAGCTAAGGTGACTGTTAGGATATCAGTCAGGGTCAGGGTTAGTTTTAAGGTTAGGGTTATGACTTGAATTAGGGCTAGGGTTACTCTTAGGGTTTGGTTTAATTTTAGGGTAATCTTTAGAGCTAGGGTCAGTGTTAGGATATGAGTCAGGGTATGGTAAGTTTTAAGGTTAGAGTTAGGACTCGAATTAGGGCTATGGTTATGTCTAGGTGTAGTGTTAGGGTTTGCTTTAAGTTAAAGTTTAGGGTTAGGGCTGTTTCTCAGTTTTGTTTTACTCCAAGGTTTAGGGTTTGGGCTAGTTATAAGATTAGCATTAGGGTTAGGGATAGTGTTAGTGTTATGCTTAGACTTTGGTTTAGGGTTAGATTTGGATTTAACATTAGATCAAGGATTAGGGCTAGGTCTAACTATAAGGCAATGCTTAGGGCTAGGGTTATGGTTAGGATAACAGATAGGGTTAGAACTCAGGCTAGGGTTAGGGTGAGAATTAGAGTTAGTCTTATGCCTAGAGTTTTGGTTAGTTTTAGGGATAGAGCTAAGTTAGGGCTAGGATTAGGGCTAAGGTTAGTGTTCAGCTTAGGCCTAGTGTTAGGGCTAGGATTATAGTTAATTTTAGGGTAAGGCATGGTGTTATAGCTAGTTTTAGAGGTAGGGTGAGGTTTAGAATTAGGGTTAGGGCTAGGGTTAGGGTTATGATTAAGGCTAGGTTTAGGGCTAGGATGAGGGCTAGGGTTTGTTGTATGTTTAGGTCTAGAATTAGGGCTAGGGCTAATGTCAGGTATAATGTTATATTTTGGGGTAGATTTAGGGTTGGGTTTGTGTCCAGGTCTAGTGTAAGTGTTAGGATTATAGTAAGAGTCAGGTTTAAAGCTAGGCATATTTTTAGGGCCAGGATCACAGTTAGGGTTTGTTTTAGGTTAAGGATTAAGGATAGGGCTCAAATTAGCATTAGGTTTAGAGTTAGGGTAAGAGTAATTAATTGGCTTAGGTTTAGGTTTCAGGGTAGGTTTAGGGCAATGGAGAGCTTTAGGGTTAGTAAAAGGGTTAGGGTTATGCCTATGGTTAGCATTAGGATTAGGGTTATTGTAAGGATAATATAAAGGTTTAGAGCTATGATTAGGCCTAGGGTTAGGTTAGGATTAGGGCGAGAGTTAGGTTATGTTTTGGGTTAGGGCTATTAACCCTAGCTTAGTGTAGTGCTAGGGTTAGATTTAGGGTAAAGGTTAGGTTTTGAGGTAGGGTTAGGTCTAGTATAAGGCTTAGGTTTAGTGTTATGGTTAGGTTTAGGTTTAGGGTTAGGGCTAGGGTTTTCATTCAGGTTAGGATTAGGTTTAGGGCAATAGATTGGGTTAGATGTAAGGTTAGCTTGATGTTTAAGCTTAGTTTTAGTTTTAAGTTTAGTTTTACGGCTAGGTTTACTGTTGGTTTTAGGGTAAGTGTTAGAGTTTAAGTTAGGGTTAAGGTTATGGCAAGGTTTAGGTTTAGGGTTAGGTCTAGGGTTAGGTTTTTGGTTTGGGTTAGGGTTTTGGTTAGGGTTACGGATAGGGTTACCATTAGGTTTAAGATACGATTTAGGGTAATTGCTAGGGTTAGAGCTAGTGTTAGGTCTAGGTTTAAGGTTAGGATTAGGGTTACAGTTATGGTTATGGTTAGGGATAGTGCTAGGTTTATGTGTAAGCTAAGGGTTATGCTTTGAGCTAGGGTTAGAACTAAGGAAAGGGTTAGGGCAAGGATTAGGACTAGGGCTAATGTCAGGTCTAGGGTTATGGTTAGGGATAGTGTTAGGGATAGGTTTATGGCTAGGTCTAGTGCAAGGGTTAGGCTTAGGGAAGGGATCTGGTATAGAGCTAGGTTATTATTAGGGTCAGAATCTTGGTTAGGGTTCGGTTTGGGCTAAGGTTTAAGGTTAGGGCTCAAATTAGCATTAGGGTTATTGTTAGGGTTAGAGTAATGAATAGAGTTAGGTTTAGAGTTCAGGTTAGGTTTAGAGTAATGTATAGGGTTAGTGTTAGGGATAAGGTTAGGGTTAGGCCTAGGGTTAGCTTTTGTATTAGGCTTATGTTTAGAGTAATGGATAGGTTTAGTGCTAGTGTTACGGCTTAGGTTAACATTAGGATTAAGTGTAGGGTTTGTGTTACTCCTAGGGTTTGTGTTAGGGTTACGTTTAGGGTAAGTGTTAGGGTTAGGGCTAGGGCAAGGTTTAGGATTAGAATCAGGGCTATGGTTATGGTTATGGTTAGGGTTAGGGCTAGGGTTAGCATAAGGTTTAGGGTTATGTTTAAGGTAATGGATAAAGTTAGAGCTATGATTGGGCTATGGTTACAGTTAGGATTAGGGATAGGGTTAGGGTTAGTGTTAGAGCTAGGGTTATGATTAGGGTAAGGTTTAGAGTTTGAGCTAGGGTTAGGGCTAGGACAAGCCTTAGGTTTAGGGTTTGGGCTAGGATTAGGGTTAGGTTTAATCTTAGGTCTAGATTTCGGGCTTGTATTAGGGCTAGGTTTTGTGTGAGGTTTATGGCTTTTGTAAGAGCTAGGGTTTTGGTTATAGCTAGTTTCTGGGTTAGGGTTATAGATATGTCTAGTGTTAGGTTTAAGTTTTGGGTTAGGATAAGGTTTAGAGCTAAGATTTGTGTTAGGGTAAGTATCAGTGTCCGGGTTAATATTGGGTTTATGGTTAGGGCCAGAATTAGAATTAGAGTTAGGTCTAGGGATACGGTTAGTCTTTGCATTAGGTTAATGGTTATTTTAGAGCTAGTGCTAGGTTTTTGTTTAGGACTAGGGATGGAGTTATGACTATATTTAAAATTAAGTTTAGATCGAGTGCTAGTGTTACAGTTAAGTTCAGGTAAAGGTTTACTGGTAGGGCTAATGTTAGGGTTCGGTTTAGTGTTAAGATCAGGCTTTGACCGAGAGTTAGTTTTAGCGTCAGAATAAGGGTAAGGATTAGGATTAGGCTTCGGGTTAGGGTTAGAGATAGAAAGAGGGCGAGAGTTAGGACTAGTAATAGAGTTAGGGTTTGGTGTAAGCTAAGGATTAGGGTTAGAATTAGGGTAGCATAAGGGTGAGAGTTTGACTTAGGGTAAGGACTAGGTTTAAAGCTATGGTTAGAGTTAGGGTTAGGGTTAGTGTTAGGGTTAGGGTTAAAGCTAGGGTTGAGGCTCAATTTAGTGCTAGGTTTTGTGTTAGGGTTAGGGCTATGGCTAATGTAAGAACTAGCTTTAATGTTAGGGATAGTTTTAGGGTTAGGATTAGGGCTAGGTCTAGTCTTTGGGTTAAGTTTAGGGATAGGGTGATATTTAGAGTTATTTTTAGGGTCAGAGTCAGGGTCAGTATTAGTTGTAGGGATAGGGTTATTACTAGGTGTAGCTTTAGGATTTGATTTAGGTTAAGGTTTAGGATTAGGGCTATAGCTCAGTTTTGTTTGTGGGCTATGGCCAGGGTTAGGGCTAGTTTTCAAATTAGAATTAGGGTTAGGACTAGTGATAGGGTGAGGTTTAGGTTTAGAGTTAGGGTTGTATTTAGAGTTAGGATTAGTTCTAGGTTTAGGACTAAGGTTAGGGATAAGTTTGTGTTAGGTTTAAGGAAATAATTAGGTAGAGTGCTAATGTCAGATCTAGGGTTATGGTTAGGGATACAGTTAGGGTTAGTTTTATGGATAGGTCTAGTTTAAGGGTTATGTTTAGGGTAAGGGTCAGGTTTAGAGCTAGGTGTGTTATTAGAGTCAGTGTCTTTTTCAGAGTTTGGGTTAGATTTTGGTTTAGTTTTAGGGCTCAAATTAGCATTAGGGTTAGGGTTAGTGTTAGGGTTAGAGTAATTGAGAGGGTTAGGTTTAGTGTTCAGGTTAGTTTTAGGTAAGAATAAGGTTAGTGTTAGAGATAGGTTTAGGGATAGGCCTAAATGGATAGGGTTAGATTTAGGTTTACGACTAGGGTTAGTGGTAGGTTTAGTGTAACTGTCAGGGTTTGAGCTAGGATTAGGAATATGGCAAGGGTTATGTTTATGGTGAGGTCTAGGGTTAGGTTTACAGTTAAGGTTAGAGTAGCTTTAGGGTTAGGACTAGAGTTATCATGACGTTTATAGTTAGGGTTAGGGTAATGGGTGGGTTTAGAGCTATGTTTAGAGCTATGTTTGGGTTAGGCTTTTGTTTAGGGTAATGGATAGGTTAGGGTTAGGGTTATGGTGAGGATTTGGGCTAGGGTTAGGTTTAGGGTTAGGCCTAGGGTTAGTGTAAGAGTTAGGTTTAGGGTAAGTGTTAGGGTTAGGCCTAGGGTTAGTGTAAGAGTTAGTTTTAGGGTAAGTGTTAGGGTTTGAGCTATGGTTAGGGCTAAGGCAATGGTTAGGGTTAATGTCAGGTAACGGTTTAGGATTAGGTTTAAGTTTAGGGCTAGGGTTAGCATTAGGGTTAGGGTTATGTTTAGGGTGATGGATAGGGTTAGAGCTAGTATTAGGGCTACGATTATGGTTAGGATTATGTCTAGGGTTAGGTTTAGATTTAGGGCCAGGTTTAGGTTTAGTTTTAGGTTTAGTTTAAGGGTTAGGGCTAGGGTTAGTCTTAGGGTTATAACAAGATGTAGGGCTCAGTTTAGGGCTAGGTTTTGAGTTAGGTTAGGGCTAGGATTAGGTCTACGGCTAATGTAAGAACTAGAGTTATGATTAGGGCTACTTTTAGGTTTATGGATTGGGCTAGTCCTAGTTTTAGTGTTAGTTATACTTTTAGGGTGATGTTAGAACTAGGGTTAGTGTAAGGTCAGAGTCAGGTTCATGGTTAGTTTTAGGGTTAGGTTAGGACTAGAATTAGGGCTAAGGTTAGGGCTAGGTGGAGGGTTAGGTTTTGGTGTAGGTTAAGGGTTAGGGTTAGGGCTATGGCTCGGGTTTATTTTTTTAGGGCTTGAACTAGATTAGGGCTAGTTTTAGGATTAGTGTTAGTGTTAGGGTTACTGTTAGTTTGAGGTTTAGGCTTAGGGTTAGGGTTGGACTTAGAGTCGTGCTCAGTTCTAGGTTTAGGGCTAGGGCTAATGTTAGTGCAAGTGTTAGGGTTATGGTAAGGGAATAGGGATAGGGTGAGAGTTAGAGTTAGTCTTAGTGCTAATGGCGGGTTTAGGGCTAAATTAGGGCTTGGATCAGGTCTAGGATTAGTGTAACAGTTAAGTCTAGAATTAGAGTTAGGGTTAGATTTGGGGGAATGGATGGGGTTATAGCAAGGTTCAGAACTAGGGAGAGGGATAAAATTAGGAATATGGCTAGAGTTAGGGTTCATGTTAGGATCAAGGCTAGGTTAAGTGCTAGGATAAGGGCTAGCGTTTGTGTTAGGGTTATGGCAAGAATTGGGGCTAGGACTAATGTCAGGTCTAGAGTTATGGTTAGGGATACTTTTTGGGTAAGATTTATGGCTAGGTCTAGTGTCAGAGTTAGGTTTAGGGTGAGTTTCAAGTTGAGAGCTAGGGGTATTATAATATTCAGAATCAGGGTTTGGGTTTGGGTTAGGTTGAGGTTTATATTTTTGGCTCAAATTAGCATTAGGTTTGAGTTAGGGTTAGGGTAATGGATAAGGTTAGGTTTAGGCTTCAGGTTAGGTTTAGGACTCAGGTTAGACTTAGGGTAATGGATAGGTTTAAGGTTAGGCCTAGGGTTAACATTAGGCTTACGGTTATCATTATGGTAATGGATAGGGTTAGAGCTAGTTTTAGGGCTAGGGCTATGTTTAGGATTAGGGCTAGAGTTAGGGTTAGGGTTAGGGTTAGGTTTATTTTATGAGTTAGGGTTTGAGCTAGGATTACTGTTAAGGATAGGGTTAGGTTTAGAATTAGGTCTAGGGTTAGGATTAAATTTTTTTTATCATTAGGATTAAGGTAATGGACAAGTTTAGATGTTGGGTTGGGGTTAAGGTTAGGTTTAGGTTTAGGACTAGGGTTAGTGTTAAGTTTACCAAAATTGTTAGAGTTTGAGCTAGGAATAGGACTATGGCAAGGGTTAGGTTTATGGTTAGGTCTAGGGTTAAGTTTACAGTTAGGGTTAGAGTAGGTTTAGGGTTAGGGCTATGGTTACCATGACGTTTATGTTTAGGGTTAGGGTCATAGGTGGGGTTTGAGCTAAGGTTAAGTTTAGTTTTAAGTTTAGGATTAGGGCTAGGGTTAGGGTTAAGCTTAGTCTTAGGCTTATCATTTTCTTACGTTTAGATTAAGGGTATGGGTCAGGGATTCAGTATGTGTTAGACTATGTTGAGGCTTCAGATTAGAATCAGGGCTAGGGATAGAGTTAAGGTTAGGGTT
This sequence comes from Marmota marmota marmota, assembly GCF_001458135.2. Classification (NCBI taxonomy): domain Eukaryota; kingdom Metazoa; phylum Chordata; class Mammalia; order Rodentia; family Sciuridae; genus Marmota; species Marmota marmota. The sequence continues at coordinate 319,414 of NW_026005908.1, read as the reverse complement.
AGGGTTAGGTCTATGTTTAGCCTTAGGTTTAGGGTTATGGTTAGGGTAATGGATAGAGTTAGAGCTAGGAATTGGGCTATGGTTATGGTTAGGGCTAGGATTGGGGTTAGGTTTTGGGCTAGGGTTATGTTTAGTGTAAGGCTAGGTTTTGAGCTAGTGTTAGTGCTAGGGCTAGGGCGAGGATTAGGTTCAGCCTTAGATCTAGGGACAGTATTATGGTAGTTTTAGAGATAGGGTTTAGGTTAGGGCTAGGGTTATCATTAGGGTTTTGATAGGGTTAGGGAAATGGATATGGTTAGGTGTAGGTTTAGTTTTAGGGTTAGATTTAGTTTTATGGTTAATGATAAGTCTACGGTTATGTTTAGGTTTAGGGTATGGTTTAGGTTTTGAGCTAGGGTTAGGGCTATGGTGAGTGTTAGTTTTAGGGTTAGGTCTATTGTTATATTTCTAGTTAGGGTTAGGGTTATGATTAGGGTTAAGGCTAGGGTTATGAATATAGTTAGTTGTAGGGTTAGGTAAGGTGTAGGTTTAGAGCTAGGTTTAGGGATAGGGTTAAGTTTAGGGTTAGGGGTAGGGTTAGGGTTTAGAGTTGGTATAGGTCTAAGTTTATATTTATGGTAAGGGTTAGGCTTTGAGTAAGGTTTAAGACTAAGGCTATGGTTAGGTTTAGGGTTAGGGTTAGGGCTAGAGTTAGGGCTAGATTTAGGCCTAGAATTCGCTCTAGGTTTTGTGTTAGGTTAAAGTGTAGAGTTAGGGCTATGTGTAATGTAATAGCTAGGATTATGATTAGGGCTAGTTTTAGGGTTAGGGTTATGGCTATGTCTAGTGTTAGGTTAAGGTTTTTGGTTAGGGTCAGGTTTAGAGATAGGTTAAGTGTTAAAGGCAGGGTCAGTGTTCAGGTTAGTGCTAGAGTTAAGGTTAAAGCCAGAATTGGTCCTAGGTTTATGTCTAGGGGTAGGGTTAGTCTTTGTGTTAAGTTAAGGTTTATTGTTAGGGCTAAGGCTAGGTTTTTGTTTAGGTCTGGAACTAGAGTTAAAGCTAGATTTAGGATTAGGTTTAGGTCTAGGGCTAGTGATAGGGTCAGGTTTAGGTATAAGGTTACTGGTAGGGCTTTGTTATGGATTGGTCTTTGGTCAGGGTCAGGTTTAGACCTACGGTTAGTGTTATAGTCAGAATAAGGGTCACGGTTAGGGTTAAGTTTTGCTATAGGGTTAGGGTTAGAATTAGGGCTATGGTTAGGACTATTAATATGGTGAGAGTTTTTATTAGCCTGAGGATTATGGATAGGTCTAGGATTACCATTAGGGTTAGGGTTTTGCTTAGTGTTAGTGATAGTGTTAGAGCTAGTTAGGGATAGGTTTAGGATTCGGGTTAGAGTTAAAGCTAGGTGTAGGGCTCAGATAAGGGCTAATTTTTTATGTTAGTGTTAGGGTAGGGTTAGGGCAACAGGCAATATAAGAACCAGGGTTACAATTAGGGTTAGCTTTAGGGTTAGAGTCAGGTGTAGTTCTAGTGATAGTGTTAGATTTAAGGTTAGGCTGATATTTAGAGCTATTTTTAGGATAGGATTCAGGGTCAGGGTTATTTTTAGGGTTTGAGTTAGGACTAGAATTTTGGCTAGGTTCACTCTTAGGGTTCAGTTTAAGGTTAGTGTCATGTTTACAGCTAGGGTGTTTGTTAGGACATGAGTCAGGGTCAGGGTTAGTTTTAAGGTTAGGGTTAGGACTCTATTAGGTCTAGGATTAGTTCTTGTAGTACTTTAGGGTTTGGTTTAAGTTAAGGTTTAGGGTTAGGTCTATTGATTAGTTTTGTTTTATTACGAGGGTTAGGATTAGGGATAGTTTTAAAATTAGTATTAGGGTTAGGGCTAGTGTTAGTCTTAGGCTTAGACTTTGGTTTAGGGTTACATTTTTAGTTATGCTTAGATTTAGGATTAGGCTAGAATTAAGGATAGGGCAAGGGTTAGGACCAGGGTTAGAGTTATGTTAAGGGATAGGGTTTGACCTAGGGATAGGGCTAGTGTGAGAGTTAGAGTTAGTGATAGGGCTAAAATTAGATTGAGGTTTTGGGATAGGGTTAAATTAGGTCTAGGTTTAGAGCTAGGGTTAGTGTTAAGCTTAGGCCTAGCAATAGGGATAGGGTTAGGTTTAAGTTTAGGATAAAGAATGGTGTTAAAGCTAGGTTTAGACGTAGGGTGCGGTTTTCAGTTAGGGTTAGGGCTAGGGTGGGGTTAGGATTATTATTAAGGCTAGGTTTAGGGCTAGGATGAGGGCTAAGGTTTGTTTTAGATACAGGGCTACTATTAGTTCTAGGGCTAATATCAGGTCTACGATTATGGTTAAAGATATTTTTAGGGTTAGGCTTATGGCTACATCTAGTGTAAGGGCTAGGTTTAGAGTAAAGGTCAGGTTTAGAGCTCGCAGAATTTTAGGATTAGGATTTGGCTTAGATAAAAATTTAGGTTTCTGACTCAAATTAGCATTAGGTTTAGGGTTATGGTATAGTTAGGGTTTGTTTTAAGATTCAGTTTTGGTTTAGGGTAATTGATATGGTTAGCGTTAGTGATAGGGCTAGAGTTAGGTTTAGGGTTAGCATTACGGTAAGGGTTATGGTTAGGGTGATTGAAAGGGTTAGAACTAGAGTTATGGTTAGGAATATGCCTTGAGTTAGTGTTGGAGTTAGTATTAGAACTAGAGTTAGGGTTAGGTTTAGGGTTATGTTTAGCATAAAGGTTAGGTTTTGAGCTAGATTTAGGGTAAGGTCTACAGATAAGATTATGGTAGGTTTAGGGTTAGGGTGGTGGTTAGAGCTAGGATGAGTGTTGGGATATAAGTCGTGTTCAGGGTTATTTTTAAGGTTATGATTAGGACTCCAATTAGGGCTAAGGTTAGATCTAGGTGTAGTGCTAGAGTTAGGGCTAGGGTTATCATTAACATTATGATTAGGGTTAAGGTAATGTATAGGGTTATGTTAGGTTTAGATTTTGGTTTAGAGTTAGAATTAGTGATAGGTTTAGATTAGAGCTATGGTTATGTTTAGGTTTATGGTTAGGTTTATGATTTGATCTAGAATTAAGGCTATGCTGAGTGTTAATTTCAGGGTTATGTCTATGGTTAGTTTTCCAGTTAGGGTTAGGGTTAACATTAGGGTTCGGGCCAGGATTAACAATAATGTTAGGTTTAGGGTTAGGGTAATGAGTGGGTTAAAGCTAGATTAAGGCTAGGTTAGGTTTAGGCTAGGGTTAAGGTGAAAGTTGAGATAGCTCTAGGTTTATGTTTAAGGTAAGTGTTAGGTTTGAGCTATTTTAGGACTAAGGTAAGATCTAGGGTTAGGTATAGGTCTAGTGTTAGGGTTAGGGTTATTCTTAGGGCTAGGCTTAGGCCTAAAATTAGCTCTATATTTAGTGTTATGTTTAGGCAGAGGGTAAGGGCTATAGGTAATGTAAGATCTAGGGTAATGATTAGGGCTAGTTTTAGGGTTAGGGCTATGGCTGGGTCTTGAACTAGGATTAGGTTTTAATTAGTTTCAGATTTAGAGGTAGGTTTAGGGTTAAAGGCAGGGTCAGTGTTTGGGTTAGAGTTAAATTTAGGGTTAAAGCCAGAATTAGGACTAGGTGTAGGTGTAGGGGTATAGTTAGTGTTTGGGTTAGGTAAAGGTTTTTGTTAGGGCTAGGGCTAGGATATTGTTTAGGTCTAGAGCTAGAGTTCAGGCTAGATTTAGAATTAGGTTTAGGTCTAGACCTAGTGGTAGGATTAGGTTTAGGTATAAGGTTACAAGTAGGGATAGTGTTAGGGTTTGGTTTAGGGTTAGGGTCAGGTTTAGACCTAGGGTTTATGTTATGATCAGAATAAGGGACAGGGTTAGGATTAGGGTTTGGGATAGCATTAGAGCTAGAATAAGATCTAGCATTAGGACTATTAATAGGGTTAGGATTTGATTAGCCAAAGGATTAGGGATAGGTCTAGGGTTACCATTAGGATTATGGTTTTGCTCACTGTAAGGGACAGGGTTAGGGCTAGGGTTATGATTATGGTCAGGGTTAAATCTAGGTTTAGGGCTCATATTAGGGCTAGTTTTGTGTGAGGTTTAAGGCTAGGGTTAGGAAAATGGCTAATATAAGACCTAAGATTACAATTAGGGTTAGGGTTAGGGGTAGGTCAAGTGTTAGGGTTAGGTTTAAGATTAGGGTGATATTTATAGCTAGGGTTAGTGTTAGGATATCAGTCAGATCAGTGTTAGTTTTAGGGTTAGGGTTAGGACTCCAATTAGTGCTAGGGTTACTGTTAGGGTTCAGTTTAAGTTTAGGGTTGTGTTTAGAGCTCTGATGAGTGTTAGGATATAAATCAGGTTCAGGGTATTTTTAAGGTTATGATTAGGACTCGAATTAGGGCTAGGGTTATTTCTAGGTGTAGTGCTAGGGTTTGGTTTAAGTTGAGGTTAGTGTTAGGCCCGTTGCTTGGTTTTGTTTTAGTGCTATGGTTAGGGTTAGGACTAGTTTTATGATTAGCTTTAGAGTTAGGGCTAGGGTTATGGTTAGGTTTAGGATTAAGGCTAGATTTAAGCCTAGGATTAGGACTAGGTTTTGTGTTAGTTTTAGGTCAAGAATTAGGGCTAGGACTAATGTCAGGTCTAGGTCTATAGTAAGTGATATTTTTATGGTTAGTTTTATGGCCTGGTCAAATTAAAGTGTTACATTTAGGGAAAGGGTCAGATTAAGAGCTGGGGTGTTATTAAGGTCAGTATCAGGCTTCAGGTTTGGATTAGGTTAAGGTTAAGGGTTAGGCTCAAATTAGCATTAAGGTTAAAATAAGGGTTAAGGTAATGGATAATGTCAGGTTTAGGGTTAGGTTAGGTTTAAGGTAATGGATATGGTTAGAGTTTGTGGTAGGTTTAGGGTTAGGCCTAGGGTTAGCATTAGGGTTATGGTTATCCTTAGGGTAATTTATAGGGTTAGGCCTATGGTTAGGGCTAGGGTTATGGTTAGGATTAGGGCTAGAGTTAGGTTTAGAGTTAGGGTTAGGGCGAGGGTTACACTTAGGTTTAGGTTTATGGTATGGTTTAGGGTTTGAGCTAGGATTTTTGCTATGGCTGAGGTTAATTTAGGGTTTGGTCTAGGGTTATGGTCATGGTGAGTGTCACGTTTATTGCTAGGGTTATCATTAGGGTTAGTGTAATAGGTTTAGATGTCAGGTTAAAGATATGTTTAGGTTTAGGTAAGCGTTAAGTTTAGATTTAGAATTAGGGTTAGCATTTGAGGTAGCTTAAGTATAGGGTTAGGGTTAAATTCACTGTTAGATCTAGGGTTATATTTTTGTTTAGGGTTAGTGTAGGTTTATCTTTAGTCTTGTGTTATCATTAGGGTTAAGTTTAGTGGTAGGGTAATGGGTAGGGTTCGAGCTAGGGTTAGGCCTAGGGTTAAGTTTAGGATTAGGGCTGGGGTTAGGATTAGGGTTAGGCCTTGTGTTAGTGTTAGGGTTAGGTTAAGTGTAAGGGTTAGGGATCGAGCTTGGTTTAGGGCTAGGGCGAGGGTTAGGGTTACAGTCAGGGCTAGGGTAAGGTTAGGGTTAGGTTTAGGGCTAGGGTTAGCATTAGTTTTAAGGCCATGTTTAGTGTCCTGGATCGAGTTAGAGCTAGGGTTTGAGCTATGGTTACAGATAGGATTAGGGCTAGATATAGGGTGAGGTTTAGGGTTTGGGCTAGGGTTAGGGCTAGAACAAGGGTTAGTACTAGGTTTAGGGTTAGAGTTATGTTTAGGATTAGGTTTAGGCCTGTAATTAGGGCTAGGTTTTGTGTGAGGTTTAGGGCTAGTGTTAGGTATATGGGTAATGTAAGAAGTAGAGTTATGGTTATGGCTAGATTTAGAGTGTTTCTAGTGATAGGGTTAGTTTTGGGGTTAGGATAAGTTTTAGAGCTAGGGTTTTTGTTAAGGTAAGTGTCAGGATTCAGGTTAGGGTTAGGTTTAGGTTTAGGTCCAGAATGAGGACTAGGGTTAGGTCTAGGGGTAGAGTTAGTGTTTGGTGTAAGTTAAGGGTTATTGTTAGGGCTAAGGCTAGGGTTTTGTCTATATTTAGGATTAGGTTTAGGTCTAGCGCTAGTGATAGTGTTAGCTTTAGGGTTATGGTTAATGGTAGGGCTAGTGTTAGGTTTTGGAAAAGGGTTAGGGTCAGGTTTCAACCAAGGTTTAATGTTAGAGTCAGAATAAGGATCAGGGTTAGATTTTGGGTTTGGGTTAAGTTTAGAGCTAGAATGAGGGTTAGGGTTAGGACTAGTAATAGAGTTAGGGTTTGGGGTAGGCATAGAATTAGGGTTAGGAGTAGGGTAGCAATAGGGTGAGGGTTTGACTAAGTGTAAGAAATAGGGTTAGAGCTATGATTAAGACTAGGGATAGGGTTAGGGTTAGCACCAGTGTTAGGGTTAGGGTTAAAGCTAGGGTTAGGCCTTGGATTAGGGCTAGGTTTTGTGTTAGGTTTAGGGCTATGGCTAATTTAAGAACTGGCACTATGTTTAGGGCTAGTTTTCGGGTTAGGTTAAGGGCGAGGTCTAGTGATAGGATTAGGTTTAGGGATAGGTTGATGTGTAGAGCTGGAGTTAGTGTTAAGGTCAGAGTCAGGGTTAGTATTAGTTCTCGGGTTAGGGTTAGGACTCATATTAGGGCTAGGGTTAGGGCTAAGTGTAGGGATAGTGTTTGGTTTAGGTTAAGGGTTAGGGTCAGTGCTATGGCTAGGTTTTGCTTGAGGGCTATGGCTTGGGTAAGGCCTAGTTTTCAAATTAGCATTAGGGTTAGAGCTAGTGTTAGGGTGTGGTTTAAGCTTAGGTTTAGGGTTAGATTTAGAGTTAGGGTTAGATCTAGGTTTAGGGCTACAGTGAAGGTTAGGGATAGGGTTAGGGCTAGGGTTTGAGTTATCATAAGGGATAGAGTTAGAACTAGGGATAGGGCTAGGGTGAGAGTTAGAGTTAGTCTTAATGTTATGGTTAAATTTAGGGTTATAATTAGGGCTTAATTAGGGCTAGGATTTGAGCTAGGTTTAGTATTAAGGCTGAGTGTAGGTTTATGGCTAAGGTTATGGTTATGGTTATGGTTTGGCATGATGTTATAGCTAGATTTAGAACTAGGCTGAGGGTTAACATTGGGTTTAGGTCTATGGTTAGGTTAGGTTTAGGATTAAGGCTAAGATTAGGGCTAGGATTAGGGCTAGAGTTTGTTATAACATTAGGACTTCATTAGGGCTAGGGCAAATGTCAGGTCTAGGGTTATGGTTAGAGATAGTTTTAGGTTTAAGATTATTAGGATTAGGATTAGGTTTATGGATATGGTTAAGTTTAGGGTTCAGGATAGGTTTATGTAATGTATAGTTTCAGGGTTAGGAATAGGTTTAGTGTTATCCTAGGTTTAGCATTAGGTTTAAGATAAGGATTAGGGTAAATGATAGGGTTATAGCTGGAGTTAGGACTAGGTTTATGGTTAGGATTAAGGCTAGGGTTAGGGTTAGCTTTTGGGTTATGGCAAGGGTTAGGGTTAGAGTTTGGTTTAGGGTAAGGTTTAGGGCTAGATTTAGGGTTATGGTTAGGGTTAAAATAGTGTTAAGACTCTGATTAGGGACAGATTTTGGGTTAGGTTTGGGCTAGGCTTAGGGCTTCAGCTAATGTAAGAACTAGGGTTACAATTAGAAATAGTTTTAGGGTAAGGGTTAGAGCTAGGTCTAGGTTTAGATTTAGGTTTAGGTTTTGAGTGATGTTTAGAGCTAGAGTTAGCGTTAGGGTCAAAGTCAGGGTCAGGGTTTGTTTTAGCATTATGGATAGGACTCAAATTAGAGCTAGGTTAAGGGCTAGGTGTAGGTTTAGGGTTTGTTTTATGTTAAAGGTTAGGGTTAGGGCTATGGCTTGGTTGTTTTGTTGGGCTAGGGCTAGGTTAGGGCTAGTTTTAGGATTACCATTAGTATTTCGGCTTGTGTTAGTGAGACTTTTTGCTTAGAGTTAGGGTTAGACTAACTCTAAGAGTTATGGTTATATATAGGATTAAGGCTAGAGCTAGGGTTAGGGCAAATGTAAAGGAAAGTGATAAGAATATGGTAAGGGATAGGGTTAGCACTAGAAATACGACAAGGGCGAGAGTTAGAGTTAGACTTAGGGGTATGGATAGGTTAGGTTTAGGGGTAAATTAGGGCTAGGATTAGGTCTAGCGTTTGTATTTGGTTTATACCTAGTTTTAGGCTTAGGTTTAGGTTTAGGAATAGGGTTAGGTTTAGGGGAAGAGATGGGTTTGAGCTAGTTTTAGGGCTAGGTTGAAGGTTAGAATTTCAGTTAGGGCTAGGGTTACGGATTGGTTTAGTAATAAGGCTAGGTTTAGGGCTAGGATGAGGGCTAGGGATTTTTTTAGGGTTATGGCAAGAATTAGGGCTAGGGCTAGTGTCAGGTCTAGGCTAAATTTAGGGATAGATTGAGGGTTAGATTTATGGCTAGGTCTAGCGTAAGGGTCAGGTTTAGAGCTAGTGGTATTATTAGGTTTAGAATTAGGTTTTGTGTTTGGTTTAGGTTAGGGTTTAGGTTTAGAGCTTGAATTAGCATTAGGGTTTGGTTAGGATAACGTTTGTTTAGGTTTAGGGTTCATGTTAGGTGTAGTGTAATTGATAGGGTAAAATTTAGCAAAAGGGTTAGGGTTAGTCCTAGGGATAGCCTTAGGGTTATGGTTGTGCTTAGGATAATATATAGGGTTAGAGCAAGGGTTATGGTTAGTATTAGGGCTACAGTTAAGGTTAGGCCTTGGGTTACGGTTAGGTTTAGGTTTAGGATGTGGTTTAGAGTTTAAGCTAGGGTTAGCGCTAGGGCAAGGTTTAGGGTTAGGGTTAGGTCTAGTTTATAGTTATGGTTATGGTCAAGGTTAGTGTTAAGGTTAGGGCTAGCGTTATAATTATGTTTAGGGTATTGGATAAGGTTTGATGTCTTGTTAGGGTTGGGGTTAGAGTTAGGTTTTGGCTTAAGGTTAGGGTTAGAAATCAGTTTAGGTTTAGGTTTAGGGTAATCGTTAGGGTTTGAGCAAAGGTTAGCTTTATGTCAAGGGTTAGGTTTATGGTTATGTATAGGGTTATGGTAGGGTAGATTTAATACAAGGGCTAGGGTTATCACCAGGGTTAGAGTTAGGGTTAGGGTAATGTGTAGGGTTAGAGCTAGGGTTAGTGTTAGGGTTAGTGTTAGGATTAGGGCTAGGGTTAAGGTTAGGTTTAGATTTAGGCCATGGGTTAGTGTTAGTGTTAGGTTAAGTTTAAGGGTTAGAGATTGAGCTAGTGTTTGGACTAGGATGAGGATTAGGGTTAGAGTCAGTGTGAGGGTTAGGGCTAGGATTAGCATTAGGGTTAGCGTTAGCGTAATGGATAGAGTTAGAGGTAGGTTTGGCCTATGGTGATGGCTAGTTTCAGGGTTACTAATATGGCTAGGTCTAGTGTTACGGTTATGTTTTTTGTTAGGATAAGGTTTAGAGCTAGGGTTTGTGTTAAGGTAAGTGTCAGTGTTCGTGTTAGGGTTAGCTTTTTTGTTAGGGCCAGCATTAGGGCTAGGGTTTGGTCTAGGGGTAGGGTTAGTGTCTGGGTTAGGTTAAGAGTTATTATTAGGGCTAGGGCTAAGTTTTTGTTTAGGGCTAGGCCTAGAGTTATCACTAGATGAAGGATTAAGTGTAGGTCTAGGTCTAGTGTTAGGGTTAGGTTTAGCTATAGGGTTACATGTAGTGCCAATTTTAGGGGTCGGTTTAGGGTTAGGGTCAGGTTTAGACCTATGGTTTGTCTTAAGGTCAGAATAAGGGTGAGAGTTAGGGTTATGGTTTGGGATAGTTATAGAGCTAGATTGAGGGTTAGGGTTAGGACTAGTAATAGAGTTAGGTTTTGGGTTAGGCTAAGAATTAGGTTTAGGACTAGGGTAGCTTTAGTGTTAGAGTTTGGCTTAGGGTAAGGGAAAGTGTTAGCGCTAGTGTTAGGGCTAGGGTTAGGGTTAGGGTTAGGGCTAGGGTTAGGTTTAGGGTTAGGGTTAAAGCCAGGGTTAGACCATGGATTAGGGCTAGGCTAGGTTTTGTGTTAGCTATAGGGCTATGGCTAATGTAAGAACTAGGCTTACAATTAGGGCTAGTTTTAGGGTTAGTGTTACGTCTAGGTTTAGTGTATGGTTAGGTTTAGGGTTAGGGTTATGTTTAGGGTAATGGATAGGTTAGGGTTAGAGAATGTGTTAGTGTTAGGGCAAGGGTTAGCATTAGGGTTAGGATTATGGTTAAGGATAGGGTAATGGATAGGTTTAGAGCTAGGGTTAGGGCTAGGTTTATGGTTAGTGTTAGGGTTAGGTTTAGTGTTAGATTTAGGGTTAGTGCAAGGATTAAATTTATGGTTAGGTTTAGGGTAAGGCTTAGAACTTGGTTTAGGTTTACAGTTAGGGTTAAAGCTAGGGTTGGGGCTCACATTAGGGCTAGATTTTGGGTTACATTAGGGCTAGTGTTAGAGATACAGCTAATGTAAGAACTAGGGTTATTATTAGAGCTAAATTTAGGGTTAAGGTTAGGGCTAAGTCTAGTTTTATGGTTAGGTTTAACTTCAGGATGATGTTTTGAGCTAGGGTTAGTGTTAGGTTCAGAGTCAGGGTCCAGATTAGTTTTAGGATTGGGGATAGGACTCGAATTAGGGTTAGATTTAGATATAGGGTTATGGGTAGGGCTAGTGTTAGGGTTTGGTTTAGGTTCAGGGTCAGAATAAGGGTAAGGGTTATGGTTAGGATTTGGGTTATGGTTATAACAAGAATGAGGGCTAGGTTTACGGCCAGTAATAGGGTTAGGGTTTGGGTTAGACTAAGGATTAGTTTTAGGAATAGGATTAGCATTAAGGTTGGGGTTTGGCTAGCATAAAGGATAAGGATAGAGCTAGGGTTAGAGCTAGGTTTCGGGTTAGGGTTAGGGCTAGTGAGGGTTAGAGTTAGGGTGAAAGCTAGGGTTAGGTCTCACATTTCGGCTAGGTTTTTGTTAGCATTAGGTTTAAGGTTACAGCTAATGTATGATCTAGGTTTATGATTAGAACTAGTTTTAGAATTAGGGTTAGGACTATGTCTAGTGTTAGGGTAAGGTTTAGGTTTAGGGTGATGTTTAGAGTTAGGGTTAGTGTTAATGTCAGAGACAGGTTCATGGTTAGTTTCAGGGTAAAGATTACGACTCGAATTAAGGCTAGGCTTAGGGCTAGATGTAAGGTTAGGGTTTGATTTAGGAAAAGTTTAGGGTTAGTGTTATGGCTCAGTTTTGTTTTAGGGCTAAGCCTATGGTTAGGGCTAGTTTTAGGATTAGCTTTAGGGTTAGGGCCAGTGTTAGGGTTAGGTTTAGGTGTAGAATTAGTGTTAGATTTAGAGTTAGGTTTAGTTCTAGAGTTAGAGCAAGGTGTAAGGTTAGAACTAGGGTTATTCTAGGCTAAGGATAGGAATAAGGTTATGGTAAGTGTTAGGGTTAGAATTGGGGCTAGGGCTAGGGCAAGAATTATAGTTAGTCTTAAGGCTAACGTTAGGGTTAGGTTTAGGAGTAGGGCTTGGGTTAATGTTAGCTTTAGTCCTAGGGTTAAGGTTAGTGCTAGGGTTAGTGTAAGGGTTAGGGTTTGGGTTAGGTTTAGGGTAAGCAATGGAGTTATAACTAGGTTTAGGGCTAGGGAAAAGGTTAGAATTAGGATTAGTTTATGATTAAGGCTAGGTTTTGGGCTAGAATGATAGCTAGTGTTTGTGTTAGGGTTAGGGCTAGGATTAGGGCTAGGGCTAATGTCAGGTCAAGGGTTATGGTTAAGGATAGGTTTTGGGTTATGTTTATGGTTAGGTCTAGTGTAAGGGTTGAATTTAGGGTAAGGGTCAATTTTACAGCTATGTGTATTATTAGGGTCAGTGTATGGCTTAAGGTTTGCTTTAGGTTAAGGTTTAGGTTTAGGGCTCAAATTAGCATTAGGGTTATAGTTAGTGGTAGGTTAATGAATAGGCTTAGGATTAGGGTTCAGGTTAGTTTTAGGGTAATGGATAGTTTTAGAGATTGTGATAGGTTTAGGGTTAATCCAAGGGTTAGCATTAGGGTTAGGATTTTGTTTAGGGTAATGGATAGAATTAGAGCTAGTGTTAGGGCTAGGGTTGTGGTTAGGATTTGGGCTAGGGTTAGGGTAGTGGATATAATTAGATCTATGTTTAGGGCTATGGTTAAGGTTAGGATTAGGGCTAGTGTTAGCTTAGGGTTTGGGATAGTGCTACGGTTATGTTAAGGGTAAAGGTTAGGCTTTGAGCTAGGGTTAGGTCTAAAGTGAGGCTTAGGGTTATGGTTAGTGCTAGGGTTAGGCTTAGGCTTACAATTAGGGGTATGTCCAGGCCTAGGATAAGGGCTAGGTTTTGTGTTAGTTTAGGCCTAGTGTTAGGGCCATGCGTAATGTAAGAGTTAGGGTTATGATTAGGGCTAGTTTTATGGTTAGGGTTATTGGTAGGTCTAGTGTTTGGATTAGGTTTTGGCTTAGGCTGAACTTTGGAGCTAGGATTATGTAAGGGTCAGGGGCAGTGTTCAGATTAGAATTAGTGTTGGGGTTAGTGCCAGAATTAGGACTAGGGTTAGTTCTAGTGGTAGGATTAGTGTTTGGGTTATGTTAAGGGTTATTGTTAGGGCTAGGGATAGGTTGTTGTTCAGGTCTAGGGCTAGAGATAGGGCTATATTTAAAGTTAGGTTTAAGTATAGGATTAGTGTTAGGTTTAGGTTTAAGTATAGGATTACCAGTAGGGCTAATGTTAGGGTTCGGTTTCGAGTTAGGGTCAGGTTTAGAACTACGGTTATTGTTAGGGTCAGTGTAAGTGCAGGGTTAGGGTTTGGGTTTGGATTAGGGCTAGAGCTAGAATGAAGTTTAAGGTTAGGACTAGTAATAGGGTTAGAGTCTGGGTTAGGCTATGGATTAGGGTTAGGACCAGGGTTAGCCTTAGGTTTAGGGTTTAGCTTAAGGTAATGGATAGGATAAAAATTAGGGTTAGAGCTACGGTTAGGGTATGGGTTAGGGCTTGTTTTAGGTTTAGGGTTAAAACTAGGATTAGCATTCAGATTAGGGCAAGGTTTTGGGTAAGGTTGGGGCTAATGTTAGGCCTACAACTAATGTTTAAACTAGGTTTATGATTAGGGCTACTTTTTTGGTAAGTGTTATGTCTAGGCCAAGTTTTAGGTTTAACGTTAGCATTAGCGTAATGTTTAGAGCTTGGGTTAGTGTTAGGGTTAGGGTCAGTGTTCAGGTTATAGTTAGGGTTAGTGTTAAACCCAGAATTATCATTAGAGTTAGGTCTAGGTGTAGGGTTAGTGTTTGTGTTAGGTTAAGGTTTATCATTAGGGCTAGGGCTAGGTTTTTGTTTAGGTCTAGCGCTAGAGATATGGCTAGATTTAGGATTACGTTTAGGTCTAGGGCTAGTGTTAGTGTTAGTTGTAGGTATAGGTTTATTGCTCTTGCTAATGTTAGGGTTTGGTTTATGATTAGGGTCAATTTTAGACATACGGTTACCGTTAGGGTCAGAATAAGTGTCAGGGTTAGGGTTAGGTTTTGGGTTTTGGTTAGAGCTAGAATGAGGGCTAGGATTAGGACTAGTAATAGGGTTAGGGTTTGGGTTAGGCTAAGGATTAGGCTTAGGCCTAGGGTTAGCATTAGGGTTAGGGTTTAGCTTAGGGTAAGGGATAGGATAAGAGCTAGGGCTGGGCTATGTTTAGGGTTAGGGTTAGGGCTAGTGTTAAGTTTAGGTTTAGGGTTAGAGCTAGGGTTAGGTCTTGCATTAAGACTAGGTTTTGTTTAGAGTTAGGGCTAGTTTTAGAGTTATGGCCAATGTATGGTCTAGGGTTACAATTTGGGCTAGTTATAGGATTAGAGTTAGGACTAGGTCCAGTGGTAGAGTTAGGTATAATATTAGGGTGATGTTTAGAGCTAGAGTTAGTGTTGAGGTCAAATTCAAGGTTACAGTAGTTTTAGGGTTAGGGTTTGGACTCGAATTAGGGCTAGGGTTAGGGCTAGGTGTAGAGTTAGGTTTTGGTTTAGGTTAAGTTAAAGTTAGGGCTATGGCTCGGTTTTGTTTTAGGGCTAGGGTTATGATTAGGGCTAGTTTTTAGGCTTAGCATTAGGTTTAGGGCTATTGTTAGTTTTAGGTTTAGGCTTAGGGTTAAAGTTAGATTTAGATTTAGGATTAAATCTAGGGTTAGGTCTAGGGCTAAGGATAGGGCTACTGTTAGGTCTAGGTTTTCATTTATGGTTACAGTTAGGTTTAGTGTTAGGGATGGGATTTTAATTAGGTTTAGGGTTAAGGTTAGGGTAATGGATATGTTTAGAGCTAAAGTTCAGGCTAGGTTTAAAGTTAGGATTAGGGCTAATGTTAGGGTTAGGATTTAAGATAGAGCTAGGATTATGTTTAGTGTAAGGGTTAGGCTTTGAGCTAGGGTTAGGTCTAAAGCAAGGCTTAGGTTAGGGCTAGGTTTAGGGCTAGGGTCAGGCAGAGGGTTATGATTAGAGCTAAGTTTAGGCCTAGGATTAGGGCTGGGTTTTGTGTTAGGTTTAGGGCTAGGGTTAGGACTATGGGTAATGTAAGAGTTAGGGTTATGTTTAAGGCTAGTTTTAGGGTTAGGTTATGGTAGGTCTAGTGTTAAGTCTAGGTTTTGGGTTAGTGTCAGGTTTAAAGCTAGGTTCATTGTTAGAATTAGGGTCAGGTTTTGGATAGGGTTACAGTTAGGGTTAGAGTCTGAATTAGAACTAGGTTTGGGTCTAGGGGTAGTATAAATGTTCAGTTTAGGTAAAGGGTTATTGTTAGAGCTAGTACTAGGTTTTTGTTTAGGTCTAGGGCTAGAGTTATAGCTATACATACAATTAGCTTTGGGTCTAGTTCTAGTGTTAGGATTAGGTATAGGTATAGGTTTACCAGTAGGGCTAGTGTTAGGGTTTGGTTTAGGGTTAGGGTCAGGTTTAGACCTAGGGTTACTGTTAGGGTCAATGAAGGTCAGGGTTAGGTTTAGAGGTAGAATGAGGGCTCAGGTTTAGTATTACGGTTAGAGTTGAAGTTAGGCTAAGGATTAGGGTTAGGACTAGGGTTAGTATTTAATTGGGTTAGGGCTTGGCTTAGGGTAAGGAATAGTGTTAGAGTTAGGGTTAGGGCTAGTGTTAGGGTTACGGTTAGGGCTAGTATTATGGTAAAAGCTAGGTTTAGGGCTCAGATTAGAGGTAGAATTTGTGTTAGGGTTAGGGCTTTGGTTAGGACAATGACTAATATATGAACTAGGGTTATGATTAAGGCTAGTTTTAGGGTTAGGTTAAGGCTAGATATAGTGTTATGGTTAATTTAAAGTTAGGATGATATTTAGAGCTAGAATTATTTTTAGTTGCAGTGTCAGGGTTAGGGTTAGTTTTAGAGTTAGTTTTAGGGTTAGTTGTAGGGATAGGGTTTGCTTTAGGTTAAGAGTTAGGATTAGGGCTATGGCTTGGTTTTGGTTTGTGGCTAGGGCTAGGGCTAGGACAAGTTTTATGATTAGCGTTATGGTTAGGGGTAGTGATAGAGTTTGGTTTAGGCTTATTGTTACAGTTAAATTTAGAGTTAGGTTTAGATTTAGACTTAGGCTTAGATCTAGTATTAGGATTAAGGCTAAGGATAGAATTAGGCCTAGGGCTAGGGCAAGAGTTAGATTTAGTCTTATGGCTAGGTGTAGGGTTAGAATAGGATTAAATAAGGGCTAGAATTAGCACTAGGCTTTGTGTTAGGCCTAGGTTTATGGCGAGGGTTAGGTTTAGGTTTAGGTCTATGGTTAGTTTTGGGGTACAGGATGAGGTTATAGGTATGTTTAGGGCTAGGGTGAGGAATAGAATTAGGGTTAGAGCTCAGGTTATGGTTCGAGCTAGGATTAAGCCTAGATTTAGGGCTAGGATTACAGCTAGGGCTAATTTCAGGTCTAGTTTTATGGTTAAAAATAGTTTTAGGGTTAGGTTTATGGCTACATCTAGTGTAAGGGTTAGGTTTAGGGTTAGGTTCAGGTTTAGAGCTAAGGGTACTATTAGGGTTAGTGTCGCAATTAGTGTTTTGGATAGGTTAAGGTTTAATGTTAGGGCTCAAATTAGCATTAGAGTTAAGATTAGGGCAAAGATAGGGTTAGATTTAGATTTCAGGTTTGTTTAGGTTAATGGATAGGGTTAGGATTAGGGATAAAGTTAGGTTTAGGCCCAGGTTTAGCATTAGGGTTAGGGTTATGGATAGGGTAATGGATTTGGTTAGAGAAAGGGGTATGGCTTGGTTTATTGTTATGATAATTGATAGGTTTAGGCTTTGGGTTAGCATTAGGTTTAAATCTAGGGTTATGGCTAGGGTTACAGTTACGGTTAGTGATAGGGGTAGGGTTAAGGGTAAATCTAGGGATAGTATTTGGAATAAGGCCATGTTTTGGGTTAAGTTAAGGCTAGGTTTAGAGTAACGGCTAATGTAAGTACCAGGGTTGGGATTATGGCTAATTTTAGGATTAGGGTTGGGGCTAGGTCTACTGTTAGGTTTAGGTATAGGGTTAGGGTAATGTTTAGAGCTAGGGTTAGTGTTAAAGTCAGAGTCAGGGTCAGGGTTAGTTTTAGGGTTTGGCTTAAACCTCGAATTAGGGCTAGAGTTGTGGCTAAGTGTAGGGGTAGGGCTTAATTTATATTAAGGGTTAGGGTTAGGTCTATGGCTTGGTTTTGTTTCAGGGCTAGGGTTAGTGCTAGTTTTAGGATTAGCCTTAGGGTGGAGGCTAGTTTTAGGTTTAGGTTTAGGCTAAGGTTTAGGTTTAGATTTAGAGTTAGGGTTAGATCTAGGGTTGGTGCTAGGGCTATGAATAGGGCTAGCTTTAGAGTTATGGTTTGGACTAGGATTAGGGTTCTAGTAAAATATAGGATTAGAACTAGGGTTAGGACTAAGGTGAGAGTTAGAGGTAGTGTTTGGGCTAGGGTTAGGGTTAAGGTGAGGGACATGGCTAAATTAGGTATAAGATTAAGGCTAGGGTTAGTGTTAGGATTAGGCCTAGTGTTATAGTTAGGGTTATACTTAAGGCTATGTTTAGGGCTAGGATAAGGGCTAGGGTTTTTGTTAGGGTTAGGGCTAGTATCATGGCTAGGGCTAATATCAGGTCTAGGGTTATGCTTAGTGAAACTTTTAGGGTAGTTTTATGGCTAGGTCTAGTATAAGGGTTAGGTATATGGTAAGAGTAGGTTTAGAGCAAGGGGAATTATTAGGGTCAGTGTCAGTGTTAGGGTTTTGTTTAGCTTTGAGTTTAGGGTTCGGGCTTGAATTGCCATTAGGATTAGGGTTAGGGTAATGATTAGATTAGGTCTAGGATTCAGTGTAGGTTTAGGGTAATAAGTTTGGGGATAGTGATATGTTTAGGGTTCATCTGGGTTAGCATTAGCGTAAAGGTTATGTTTAGGGTAATGATACAGTTAAACTTAAGTTTAGGGCTAACGTCATGGTTAGGATTATGTCTTGATTTAGGGTTAGGGTGAGGGTTAGTACTAGGGTTAGTTTAAGGTTATGTGTAGTGTAAGGGTTAGGTTCTGAGCTATGATTAGGGCTAGGCTGGGAGTTAGGTTCAGGATTAAGTCTAGGGATAGGATGACAGTAGGCTTTGGGTTAGGGTTAGGGTTAGGATTAGACCTAGGATTAGTTATAGGGTCAGGAAAAGGGTCAGGGTTAGTCTTAGGGTTTTGGATAGGAATAGATCTAGAATGAGGGCAAGGGTAAGGTCTATTAATAGGGTTAGTGTTTTGGTTAGCCTAAGGATTAGAGATAGGTCTAGGTTTACCCTTAGGTTTATGGTTTTGCTTAAGTAAGGGATTGGTTTAGAGCTAGGGTTAGGGCTATGGTTATGGTTAGAGTTAGGGTTAAAGCTAGTTTTAGGGCTCAGATTAGGCCTAAGTTTTGTGTTAGGGTTAAGGCTAGGGTTAGGGAAATGGCTAATGTAAGAACTAGGGTTACCATTAGGGTTAGTTTTAGTGTTAGGGTATGGTTTAAATTTAGTGTTAGGGTTAGGTTTAAGGTTAGGATGATATTTATAGCTAGGGTTCATGTTAGGATAGGAGTCAGGGTCAGGCTTAGTTTTAGGGTTAGAATTAGGACTCAAATTAGGGCTAGGGTTAATGTTAGGTTTTAGTTAAATGTGAGGGCGGTGTTTAGAGCTAGGGTGAGTGTTATGATATGAGTCAGTATCAGGGTTGGTTTTAAGGTTAGGGTTAGGACTCAAACTAGGTCTAGGGTTAGGTCTAGTTGTAGTGTTAGGGTTTGGTTTAAGTTAAGATTTAGGATTAGGGCTAGCTCTCGGTTTTGTTTTAGTCCTAGGGTTAGTGTAAGGGCTAGTGTTAATGTTAGGCTTAGGTTTAGAGTTAGGGTTAAATTTGGAATTAGGGTTCGATCTAGAGTTAGGGCTAGAACTAAGGATAGGGCAAGGGTTATTGCTAGGTTTAGGGTTATGGTAATGAATAGGGTTAGAACTAGGGATAGGTCTAGGACGAGAGTTAATCTTAGGGCTAGTGTTATGGTTAGAGTTAAATTAGGGCTAGGATTAGGGCTAGGTTTAGTGTTTAATGTAAGCCTATGTTTAGGGTTAGTGTTAGGGTTAGAGTTTAATGTTAGAGTTTATAGTTAAGGTTTAGAGTTAGGGCAAATTTTGGGGTAATGGATGGCTTTCTAGCTAGGTTTAGAAGTAGGTGAGTGTTATAATTAGAGTTAGGGCTGTGGTTAGGGTTAGAGATATGAATAAGGCTAGGTTTAGGGCTAGGATGTGGACTGTATTTTTTTTATTTTTTTATTTATTTATTTATTTATTTTTTTTAGTGTTTGGGCTAGGATTAGTGCTAAGGCTAATTTCAGGTCCAGAATTATGGTTAAAGATAGTTTTAGGGTTAGGATTATTGGTACATCTAGGGTAAGGTTTAACTTTAGGGTTAGTGTCAGATTTAAAGCTACAGGTATTATTAGGGTCAAGTTGTAGGTTAGGGTTTGGGACAGGTTAAGGTTTAAAGTTAGGAAATTAATTAGCATTAGGGTTAGGGTTATGGTAATGGATAGAGTTAGAAATCAGTTTAGTGCTTAGCTAATGGTTATGATTAGGGCTAGGTTTTGGGTTGAGTTAGTGCTAGGGTTCAGGTTACAGCTAATGTAAGTACTAGGGTTATAATCATGGCTAATTTTAGTGTTTTAGAGCTAGGTTTACAGTTAGGTTTAGGGTTAGGGTGATGTTTAGACCTCATGTTAGTGTTATGGTCAGAGTAAGTGTCAGGGTTAGTTTTAGTGTTTGGCTTAAAACTCAAATTAGGGCTGGATTTAGGGCTAGGTGTAGGGTTAGGGTTTGGTTTAGGTTAAGGTTTAGGGTTAGAGCTTTGGCTCATTTGGTTTTAGGGCTGGGTTAGGGTCAGGGCAATTTTTAGGATTAGTGTTAGGGTTAGGGCTAGACTTAGAATTAGGTTTAGGCTTCGGTTTAGGGTTAAATTTTAGAGTTAGGTTTTTATCTAAGGTTTTTGCTAATGCTAACAATAGGGCAAGGGTTAGGACAAGGTTTGGGATAGGGTTAGGTTTATGGGAAGGGATAAAATTAGAACGACTGATAGGGCCAGTGTGAGAGACAGAGTTATTCTTAGGGCTAGGGTTAAGGTTAGGGTTAGTGTTAGGGATAGGGCTAAATTACATCTAGGGTTAGTGTTAGGGCTAGGGTTACAGCTAGTTTTAGGATTAGCATCAAGGTTAGGGCTATTTTTAGTCTTAGGCATCGAGTTAGGGTTAAATTTAAAGTTAGGTTTCGATCTAGTGTTAAAGCTAGGGCTCAGGATAGGGCAATTGTGACGACAAGGGTTAGGGTTAGAGTTAGGTTTACCTTTAGCATAAGGGATGTGGTTTTGGCTAGGCTCAGGGCTAGAGCAAGGGTTAGTATTAGGGTTAGGGCTAGAGTTAGGGTTAGGGTTATGATTAAGGCTAGGTTTATGGCTAGAATTAGGTTTAGGGTTTGTTGTTAGCCTTAGGGATAGTATTAGGGCTAGGGCTAATGTCAGGTCTAGGGTTATATTTAGGGCTAGATTTAGTGTTAGGTTTATGGCTTGGTCCAGTGTAAGAATTAGGTTTAGGGTAAGATTCAGGTTTATATCCAGGGTTATTTTTGGGGTCAGAGTCAGGGTTAGGGTTTGGGTTAGGTTAGGGTTTTGGTTTAGGGTAATGACAAGGATAGTTTTAGGGTTTAGGTTTAGTTTAGTGTAATGGATAGGGTTAGGGCTAGGCCTTGGGTTAGCTTAAAGTTTAGGGTTATTGTTAGGGTAATTGATAGGTTTAGACCTAAGGTTAGGGCTAGGGTTATATAAGGATTAGGGCTAGTTTTGGGTTAGGATTAGGTTTAAGTTTAGGGTTAAATCTAGGTTTAGGACTAGAATTAAGACTAGGTTTTGGGTTAGGTTAAGGCTAGGGTTAAGGCTATGACTTATGTATGAACTAGGGTTACGATTAGCGCTAGTTATAGGGTTAGGGTTAGGGCTAGGTCTAGTGTTAGGTTGAGGTTTATGGTTATGATGATATTTAGAACAAGGGGTAGTGTTAGGGAAAGAATCAGCTTTAGGGTTAGTTTTCAGTTAGGGTTAGGACTAGAATTAGGGATACGGTTAATGCTAGGTGTAGGGTTAGGGTTTGGTTTAGGTTAAGGTTTATTGTTATGGCTATGTCTCGGTTTTGTTTTAGGACTAGGGCTAGTGTTAAAGCTAGTTTTAGAATTAGCGTTAGCATTGGGGCTAGTGTTAGTTTTATGTTTAGGGTTAGGGTTATGGTTAGATTTGTA
Source organism: Marmota marmota marmota (assembly GCF_001458135.2). Classification (NCBI taxonomy): domain Eukaryota; kingdom Metazoa; phylum Chordata; class Mammalia; order Rodentia; family Sciuridae; genus Marmota; species Marmota marmota. The sequence continues at coordinate 298,611 of NW_026005908.1, read as the reverse complement.
GTTAGGGTAAGGTCTAGGGTTATGGCCAGGGCTATAAATAGGGCTAGGGTTGGACCAAGGGTTAGGGCTAGGAGTAGGGTTCTAGTAAGGGATAGGTTTAGAACTAGGATTAGGGTTAGGGTGAGAGCAAGAGTAAGTCTTTGGGCTAGGGTTAGTGTTAGGATTAGGAATAGGGCTAAATTAGGGCTACAATTAGGGCAGGATTAGTGTTAGGATTAGGCCTAGGGTTTGGGTTAGGGATAAAATTAAGGCTATGTTTAGGGCTAGGATAAGGGCTAGGGTTTGTGTTAAGGTTATGGCTAGGATTATGGCTAGGGTTAATATCAGGTCTAGGGTTAAAGTTAGGAATAGTTTTAGGGTTAGGTTTATGGCTAGGTCTAATGTATTGGTTAGGTAGGTTTAGAGTCAGGTATATATCTAGGGGGACTATAAGGGTCACGGTAAGTGTTATACTTTGGTTTAGGTTTGAGGTTAGGGTTAGGGCTCAAATTAGCATTTGGGTTAGGGTTAGCGTAATAATTGGATTAGGTTTAGGGTTCAGGGTTGGTTCAGAGTAATTTATAGGTTTGGTTAAAGCAATAGGGTTAGGGTTAAGCCTAGGGTTAACATTATGTTAAGGGTAATGTTTAGTGTAATGGATACAGTTAGAGTTAAGTTTAGGGCTAGGGTTATGGTTAGGATTAGGGTTAAGGTGAGGGTTAGAACTCAGATTAGGTTTAGGATTTTGTTTAGCGTTAGGGTTAGGTTCTGAGCTATGGGTAGGGCTAGGCTGAGAGTTAGGTTCAGAGTTAGGTCTAGGGATAGGATTATGATAAATTTGGGGTTATGGTTGGGGTTAGGGTGAGAACTAGGTTTAGGTTATGGTTAGTCTAAGGACTAGAGATAGGTCTAGGGTTACTCTTAGGTTTTAAGGTTTCACTTAGGGTAAAGGATTTATTTAGATCTAGGTTTAGGGCTATGGTTAGGGTTAGAGTTAGACTTAAAGCTAGGATTAGGGCTCAGTTTAGGGCTAGATTTTGTGTTTGGGTTAAGGCTAGGATTAGGGCAACAGCTAATGTAAGAACAAGGGTTATCATTAGGATTAGTTTTAGGGATAGGGTTAGGAGTAGTTTGAGTGCTAGGGTTAGGTTTAATGTTAGAGTGATATTTATAGCTACGGTTCTTGTTAGGATAGGAGTCAGGGTCAGGGTTAGTTTTAGAGTTAGCATTAAAACTCAAATTAGGGCTATTGTTAATGTTAGTGTTTGGTTTGAGTTTAGGGTGGTGTTTAGACCTAGGGTGAGTGTTAGGATATGAGTAAGGGTCAGGATTAGTTTTAAGGTGAGGCTTAGAACTCGAAGTAGGGCTAGGTTTAGGTCTAGGTGTAGTGTTAGTGTTTGATTTTATTTAAGGTTTAGGGTTAGGGCTATTGCTCAGTTTTGGTTTACTGCTAGGATTAGGGTTAGGGCTAGTTTTATGATTATCATTAGGGTTAGGGCTAGTGTTAATGTTAGGCTTAGGCTTAGGTTTAATATTAGATTTAGAGTAAGGGTTAGGGCTAGAGCCAACTTTAGGGCAAATTTTAGGGCTAGTGTTAGGTTTACTGTAGCAGATAGGGATAGAACTAGGGATAGGGCTAGAGCTAGGGCAAGAGTTAGAGTGAGTCTTAGGGCTAGGGTTAGATAGGGTTAGAGATAGAGCTAAAATAGGGCTAGGATTAGGGATAGGTTTTGTGTTTAGCTTAAGCCTATGGTTAGGGTTAGGGTTAGGTTTAAATTTAGGGCAAGGGATGACATTATTCCTAGGTTTAGAGGTAGGGTGAGGGTTAGAATTAGGGTTAGGTGTAGGGCTAGAGATAGGGTTATGAGTAAGTCTAGGTTTAGGACTAGGTTGAGGGCTAGCTGTGCTTTTAGGGTTAGGGCTAGGATTAGGGCTTTGGCTAATTTCACGTCCAGAATTATGGTTAAAGATAGTTTTAGGGTTAGGTTTATGGCTACGTCTAGGCTAAGGGTTAGGGGTTGGGTTACGGTCAAGTTTAGAGCTAGGGGTTTTATTAGGGTCAAGGTTTGGTTTAGGGTTTGGGATAGGATAAGGTTTCAAGTTTGGGCTTGAATTAGTTTTAGGGTTAGGGTTAGTGTAATGATAGGGTTAGGTTTAGGATTCAGGTTAGGTTTATGGTAATAGAAGTGTTAGGATTTGGGATAGGGTGAGGTTTATGCCTAGGGTTATCATTATGGTTAGGGTTATGGTTATGTTAATGGATAGAGTTAGATATCAGTTTAAGGCTAAAGTTATGGTTAATATTAGGGCTAGTGTTATGCCGCAGTCCAGATGGGCAAAATAACCAGGAGGTGCAAACAACTTGAAGGTTGAAGGGGGAACTTCTTTATTGTGGGAGAACTCAATGGGAACTGAGCAGGAACTCAAGGTAGTGGGAACCCAAGGTAATGGGACCCGCTTCATTGCGGAACAGCACAGGTATATATACCTAACTGATTACACACAGCTTGACTCAATTAACATCATCTAGATACACAGTCAGCCAATAAGGAATCCCCACCATCTTAATGGCTCAGTGTCATTGCCTCACAAACCACTCCTCCTGGCAAACTGCCAGGCACCATCTTGACTTGATTTGCCATCCCCAACATCTTCCCCCTTTTATTTTATTAAACAACAAGTATGTGGTTTAGGGACAGTGCCTGATTTAGGTTGTCCAATACTACATATGGTCCTTACCTGTCATTGGATGGTCTGACCTCAAATCGTCAGCCTCCTCACTTAGGTTGGTACCATTGTAATTGGAACTTACCCGTCTTTGACTACCGGCCCAATATATTTAGCCATACTTGGGATTCTGTGTAATGTATAAAACACCATGAACAACCTGCCACAAGCAGAAGGAGGAGGATACAAAATGCCATGATAACAAGCCATTGACAGCTCCAAGTGAAAAGCCCTTGCAAAAATTGTACCACCAATGACACTGTCAGCGAAGATACCCTGGTACTATTATAATTTGTTGTCTCAATAGATTCGTAATGCATAGAAGTGATACACAGTCCAGGCTGTACAGTTTGTGTGATAGCTATCTCAGCAGCTGCAGCAGCAGAAACAGCAACAGCTGTGATGATGGTAGCTGTAATTCTGAAGTCTCATTTTTGTTTTCAGTAATACTGGAAATTCTTCTGTTTTTGTCTTCACTGGCATTATTCATTAGCCTCCAGGTGTTGGAGAACCATCATCACAGATGCAAACATAGCCAAACTGGAGTTCGGAATATCAGCTTTATGGATTTGAGCCAAATCATCTTCTTTTTGGTCTGTAGAAATCGCTTTAGTTAGTATCTCTGGAATTAAAATTGGCTGCTGTTCTCCCTGTGGAAACACACAAACAGACCCCCGACTCCCGACAATCACTGGGTCAGGACCTTTAATGATAATAACTGTAAGCTGATGAAGCTGTGGTGAAAGCTTTAAAATACCAAAGCATCTGAAGGTAAATGCTATCACCATAATTGAAAATTGAAGTTCAGCTGTTATGGATTTGATATATTGCTAACCTTGCATTTATAAAGCTCAGAAGGCTTGAGAATGGTGGGTTGTTTCTCCCACCATTGTTTTTGGTTGTTTCTCCNACTGTTCTTGGTTTTACTAAGGTGCCTCCTTCCTTTAGCAATTTGCTTAACAACTTTTTGGTTTGATTTCCACTAACTTCTGATCCCATACCTCTGCAAAAAATACAACACAACACACTAAGATAAGACAAAACAAAAACACTCTGTATCAATATTTCTTTTATCTTGAAATGGCCATCCATCCTCTCACACTATCTGCTTCCTCGGGGGCGAGCAGCTTTCTTCCTGTCCTATCTATTTCTAGGGACAGGCAGCTTTCCTTCCATCCTATCTATTTCTAGAGACGGGCAGCTTACCTTGTCACTTACCTCCGAGTGTCCTGGAGTTCTTCATATGGGCCACCATTTGCCACAGTCTGGCTGTGCAAAATAACCGGGAGGTGACAAGCAACTTGAAGGTTGAAGCGGGAACTGCTTTATTGCGAGGCAACTCAGCAGGAAATGAGTGGGAACTCAAGGTAGTGGGAACCCAAGGTAATGGGAACTGCTTTATTGTGGAACAGCAGAGGTATATATGCCTAATTGATTACACACAGCTTGACTCCATTAGCATCATCTAGATACAGCAGTCAACCAATAATGAATCCCCACCATCGTAATGGCTCGGTGGCATTGTCTCACAAACCACTCCTCCTGGCAAACTGCCAGGCACCATCTTGACTTGATTTGTGGTCCCCAACAGAGTTAGGGTTAGGTTAGGTTTAAAGCTAGGGTTATGGCTCTGATTAGGGATAGGTTTGGGGTTATATGAGGGATAGGGTTAGGTTTACAGCTAATGTAAGTACTAGGTTTACAATTAGGGCTAGTTTTAGGGTTTTAGTGCTAGGTTTAGTGTTAGGGTTAGGTTTAGTGTTAGGGTGAAGTTTAGACCTAGAAGTGTTAGGGTCAGTGTCACGTTCAGGGTTAGTTTTAGGGTTCAGTTTCCAACTCTAATTAGGGCTAGGGTTAGGTCTAGTTATAAGGTTAGGGTTTGGTTTATGTTAATGGTTAGGGTTAGAGCTATGGCTCAGGTTTGTGTTAGGGCTAGGGCTAGCGTTAGGGCTCATTTAAGCATTAGTGTTATGGTTTGGGCTAGTGTAGGGTTAGGCTAAGGCTTCAGGTTAGGGCTAGATTTAGAGTTATGTTTTGTCTAAGGTTAGTGCTAGGGAATAGGATAGGGAAAGGGTTAGCACTAGGGTTAGGGCTAGGGTTACTTTTATGGTAAGGGATAGTGTTAGAATGAGTGGTAGGACTAGTCTGAGATTTAGAGTTAGTCATAGGGCTAGGGTTAGGTCTAGGTTTAGAGATAGGACTAAATTATGGCTAGTGTTAGTTTAGGGCTAGGGTTAGGGCTAGTTTTAGGATTAGGCTTAGGCATCAAATTAGAGTTAGATTTAGAGTTAGATTTTGATCTAGAGTTAATGCTAGGGCTAAGGATAAGGCAAGGGTTACCACTAGAGTTAGGGTTAGAGTTAGGGCTTAGTTTAGGGTAAGGACTGTGGTTATAGCTAGGCTTAGGGCAAGGGCGAGGGTTAGTATTAGGGTTAGAACTGAATTAGGGTTATGATTAAGGCTATGTTTAGGGTCTACGATGAAGACTAGGATTTCTTTTATGGTTAGGGATAGTATTAGGATTATGGCTATTGTCATGTGTAGGGTTACAGTTAGGGATAGATTTAGTGTTAGGTTTATTGCTTTGTCCAGTGTAAGGATTAGGTTTTTGGTTAGGGTCAGGTTTAGATCTAGGGTTATTTTTAGAATCAGGGTCAGAATTAGGGTTTGGGTTAAGTTAGTGTTTAGGTAAAGGGCTCGAATTAGTCTTAGATTTAGGGATAGGGTAATGACAGGGTTAGGTTTAGGGTTTAGGTTTGGTTTAGTGTAATGTATAGGGTTAGGTTTAGGCCTAGGGTTATCAGAAGGGTTAGGGTTATCATTAGGGCAATGGATAGGATAAGCCCTCAGGTTAGGTCTAGGGTTATGTATAGGATTATGGCTAGTGTTTGAGTTAGGGTTAGGTTAAAGTTTAGGTTTAAAGCTAGGTTTAGGACTCAGATTAAGGCTAGGTTTTGGGTTAGGTTAGGGCTAGGGTTAAGGCTACTGCTAATGTATGAAGTAGGTTTATGATTACAGCTAGTTACAGGGTTAGAGTTAGGTCTAGGTCTAGTGTTAAGGTTAGGTTTACGGTGATGATGATGTTTAGAGCCATGGTTAGTGTTAGGGTCAGAGTCAGGGTCAGGGTTAGTTTTCGGGTTAGGGTTAGATTATAATTAGGGATAGGGTTAGGGCTAGGTGTAGGGTTAGGGTTTAGTTTAGGTTAAGGGTTAAGGTTAGGGCAAATGACTCGTTTTTATTTTAGGGCTAGGGGTAGGGTTAGGGCTAGTTTTAAGATTAGTCTTAGGGTTAGGGCTAGTGGAAGTGTGAGATTTAGGCTTAGGTTCAGAATTAGGGATAGGAGTAGAGTTATGGCTAGATTTAGTCTTAGGGTTAGGGTTAAATTTAGAATTAGGTTTAGATCTAGGTTTTGAGATAGGGCTAAGTATAGGGCTAGGTAGTAAGTTTAGGGCTAGGTGTATGGTGATGATAATTGATAGGGTTAGAACTAGGTATTGGGCTAGTGTGAGAGTTAGAGTTAGTCTTGTCTAGGGTTAGGGTTAAGGATAGGGCTAAATTAGGGGTTGGATTAGGGCTAGAGTTAGTGTTAGGGTTATGCCTAGGGTTAGGGCTAGGGTTAGTGTTAGGTTTAGGGTAAGGGATGGGAATATAGCTAATTTTAGAATTAGGGTTAAGGTTATTGTTAACGTTAGGGTTAGGGTTATGATTAAAGCTAGGTTCATGGCTAGGATGTGGGCTAAGTTTTGTATTAGGGTTAGGGCTAGGATTGGAGCTAGGGCTAATGCCAGTTCTGGGGTATGGTTAGGGATAGTTTTACGGTTATGTTTATGGCTAGGTCTATTGTAAAGTTTAGGTTTATTGTTATGGTCAGGTTTAGAGCTATGGGTATTATTAGAGTCAGGGTCAAGTTTAGGCTTTGGGTTAGGTTAAAGTTTAGGTTTAGGACTCAAATTAGTCTTATGTTTAGGGATCAGTAATGACACAGTTAGCTTTAGGGTTCAGGTTAGGTGTGGGTTAATAGTTAGGGTTAAGGCTAGTGCTAGGATTAGGGTTTGGCCCAGGGTTAGCATAAGGATTATAGTTATCTTAGGGTAATGAATAGGGTTAGAGCTAGGTTTAGGACTAGGGTTATGGTTAGGATTAGGTCTAGGGTTAGGCTTAGGGTTATAGTTAGGGCTAGGTTTATGGTTAGGGTTATCTTTAGGGTTAAAGCTAAGGTGGGGCTTGGATTAGGGCTAGGTTTTTTGATAGGTTAGGGCTATGGCTAATGTAAGAACTAGTGTAATGTTTAAGACTAGTTTTATGGTTAATGTTACTGCTAGGTGTAGTTTTAGGGTTAGTTTTAGGTTAGGGTGAAGTTTAGAGCTAGGGTTAGTGTTAGTGTCAGGGACAGTGTTCAGGTAGGGTAATGGTGAGGGTTAAAGCAAGAATTAGGACGAGGGTTAGGTCTAGAGGTAGGGTTAAAGTCTGGGTTAGGTTAAGGGTTATTGTTAAGGCTAGGTCTACTTTTTCTTTAGGACTAAAGCTATAGTTGTGACTTTGTTTAGGATTAGGTTTAGGTCTAGGGATAGTATAATGGTTAGGTTTAGGTATGAGGTTACCAGTAGGGCTAGTGTTAGGGTTTGGTTTAGGGTTAGGTTTAGATTTAGTCCTAAGATTAGTGTTAGGGTCAGAATAATGGTCAGGGATAGGGTTAGGGTTCAGCTTATGGTTAGATCTAGAATGAAGGCTAGGGTTAGGTCTAGTTATAAAGTTAGGTTTAGGTTAGGCTGAGGATTAGTGCTAAGAATAAGGTTAGTATTAGGGTGAGGGTTTGGCTTAGGGAAAGGGATTGGGTTAGAGCTAAGGTTAGGACTAGGGTTAGAGTTAGGTTTAGGGTTAAAGCTCGTATTAGGGTTTGGATTAAGGCTAGTTTTTTATTAGGGTTAGGGCTAGTGTTATAGTTATGGCTATTGTAAGACATAGGGCTATGATTAGGGTTAGTTTTAGGGTTAAGTTTAGGGCTAGGTCTAGTGTTAGGGTTAGGTTTAAAGTTAGGGTGATATTTAGAGCTAGGTTTAGTGTTTGTATCTGAGTCAGGATCATGGTTATGTTTAGGGTTTATGTTAGGTTTCAAATTAGGGCTAGGGTTAGGGCTGGTGTAGGTTTAGGGTTTGGCCAAGGCTAAGGGTTAGTGTTAGGGGTGTGGCTTGGTTTTGTTTTACAGCTAGGGCTAGGGTTAGTGCTAATTTTAGCAATGGCATTAGGGTTACAGCTAGTTTCATTGTTAGGCTGAGGCATCAGGTTAGGGATAGTTTTAGAGATGGGTTTTGATCTAGAGTTTGGCTAGGGCTAAGGATTTTGACTAGGGTTAGGGCTTGGTTTAGGGTTATGGTAAGAAATAGGGTTAGTTTTATAAATAGGTTTCGATATATAGTTAGTGCTAAGGCAGGGGTTATGACTAGGGTTAGGGCTTGGTTTAGGGATATGGTAAGGGATCGGGTTAGAAGTAGGGATAGTTCTTGTGTGAGAATTGTTGTTAGTCTTAATTCTAGCATTAGGGTTAGGGTTAAGAATAGGGCCCTATTAAGGCTAGACTTAGGGCTAGGTTTAATGTTAGGGTTAGAGCTAGATTTAGAGTTATGATTAGAACTAGGGCTAGGGTTAGCTTTAGGGTAAGGGTTAGGGTTTAAGCTACAGTTAGGGCTGGGGGAGTTTTAGGTCTAGTGTTAGGACTAGAACAGGATTATTGTTAAGGTTTTTGTTAGGGTTGGGGTTAGGGCTAGTGTTTTCATTAGAGTTAGGGTTAGATTTAGATTAAGGTATTGGATTAAATGTAAGCTAAGGTTTAGAGTTAAGTTTAGGTTATGGTTAAATTTAGGTTTAGGGATAGGTTTAATTTTTATTTTTGGTAAAGTTTAGGGTTTAGTTTATGGCAAGGGTTAGGTTTAGGGTTAGGTTTATGATTAGGGTTAGGAATAGGGTAAGGTTTAGGGCTAGGTTTATTATTAGGGTTAGGGTTAGGGTAATATTAGGGTTAGAGCTAGGGATAGTACTATGGTTAAGGTTAGGATTATGGCTAAGGTTAGGTTTATGTTTAGGAATAGGTCTAGGGTTATGTATAGGCTAAGGTTTAGGCTTTGAGCTAGGGTTATGTGTAAGGTGAGGGTTAAGTTTAGGGCTACATTTAGGACTATGGTCATACTTATGGTAGATTTAGACCTCAAATTAGGGCTAGGTTTTGTGTTAGGATTAGGCCCAGGTTTAAGGCTATGTCTAATGTAAGATCTAGGGTTCTGATTAGAGCTAGTTTTAGGATTAGGGTTATGGCTATGTCTAGTGTTAGGTTTAGGTTTTGGGTTAGATTCAGGTTTAGAGCTAGGTTTAGTGTTAGTGTTAGGTTCAGTGTTCAGTTTAGAGTTAGGTTTAGGGTGAAAGCCAGAAGTAGGACTAGGGTTCAGTCTAGGGATAGGGTTAGTGTTTGCTTTAGGTTAAGGATTATGTTAGGGCTAGGGCTCAGGGTTTTTTCTTTTAGGTCTAGGTCTAGAGTTATAGCTGTATTTAGAATTAGGCTTAGGTCTAGGGCTAGTGTTAGGGTTAGGTTTAGGTATAAGTTTACTGGTAGGGCTAGTGTTAGGGTTTGGTTTATGGTGAGGGTCAGATTTGTAATGAGGGTTTTTGTTAGGGTAAGGATTTGAGTTAGGGTTAGAGGTAGAATGAGGGCTATGGTTAGGACTACTAATAGGGTTACTGTTTGGATTAGGCTATGGATTAGGATTAGGACAAAGGTTAGCATTATGGATAGTGTTTGGCTTAGGGTAAGTGAAAGAGTTAGAGCTAGGTTAGGGTTAGGTTTAGGGTTAGGGTTAGGGCTAGTGTTAGGTTTAGGTTTAGGTTTACATCTAGGGTTAGGGCTCAGCTTAGGGCTAATGTTTCTGTTAGGTTTAGGGCTAGGGTTAGGGCTATGACTAATATAAGAACTAAGGTTATGATTAGAGTTAGGATTCAGTCTATATCTAGTGTTAGCATTGTCTTTATGGTTAGTGTGATATTTAGAACTAAGATTAGTGTTGGAATATAAGTCAGAGTCAGGGTTAAATTTAGGACCATGATATGAATTAGAGCTAGAATGTGGTGAGCCGCTTCTGCCGTTTATGCAAATTATGGTCGCCATTACAAGATGGCGCTGGCTCCGCTGTGGTCTGTGACAAACAACTCCTTATTTGGGAGAGTTGGCGCATGACTTTTCATCACCCTATGAGAAAGCTCCACGTGGCTGCTTTGCATTGGGGCTTGAGATGCTTTATTAAGGCTGGGAGGGGCATCCGAGAAGTAGATGAAGAACTATCAAGGGCCTGAAATAAACTACTGAAAGAAGATTCCTGAGTGTTGTGTCTTCCTTGCGGGCAAGAAGTCGCGACAGTAGAAGGTTATGGCTAGGTTTAGGGTTAGGGATTGGTTTAGGTTAACATTTAGGGTTAGAACAATGGCTAGGTTTTGTTTAAGGGATAAGGCTAGGGTTATGGCTAGTTTTAGGATTAGTGATAGTTTTAGGTCTAGTGGTAGGTTGAGAATTAGGCTTAGGGTTAGGGTCAAATGTAGCATTATTTTTAGATCTATGGTGGAGTCTAGGGCTAGTGTTAGGGCTAAGGTTAGGGTTTGTGTTAGGTTTATTGTAATAGATATGGTTAGAACTAGAAATAGGGCTAGGGGGAGAGTTAGAGTTAGTCTTAGGCCAAGGTTGGGGTAGAGTTAGGGTTAGGGCTAAATTAGGGCTAGGATTAATGCTAGGTTTAATGTTAGGGTTAGGTCTATGGTTAGGGCTAGAGATATGGTTATTGTTAGGCTTAGGGTTATTGATAGTCTTAGGAGAAAGTATGGGGTTATACCTAAGTTCAGGTATAAAATTAAAGGGTTAAAATTAGAGATAGGGCTAGAGTTAGGGTTTGTGTTAGGATTAAGTCTAGGTATATGCCTAAAATGAGGACTAGTGTTTGTGTTAGGGTTAGGGCTAGGAATAGGGCCGGGGCTAATGTCATGTCTGGGTTTATGGTTATGGTTAATTTTAGGGTTAGGTTATGGCTAGGTCTAGTGTAAGGGTTAGGTTTAGGTTAAGGATCAGTTTTAAAGCTAGCTGTATTATTAGGGTCAGGGTTCGAGTAAGGTTTAGTTTAGGTTAATATTTATGGTTAAGGCTTGAATTAGCATTAGAGATAGGATTAGGGTTCGGGTTAGGATAGTTGATAGGGTTAGGTTTAGGGTTCAGGTTAGGTTTAGAGTAATGAAAAGGGTTAGTGTTAGCAATAGTGTTAGTATTAGGCCTAGGGTTAGCATTTGTGTTAGGCTTATCTTTAGGGTAATGGATAAGATTAGGGCTAGGGGTAAGGTTAGAATTAGGACTAGGGTTAGGGTTAGGCCTTGAGTTCGTGTCAGGGTAAGGTTTGGGGTAAGTGTTAGCATTTAGCTAGGATTAGGGCTAGCATGAGGGTTAGGGTTAGAGTCAGGGCTAATGTTAGGGTTAAGATTAGGGTTATGTTTAGATTAAGGTTAGAGTTTGAGCTAGAATTAGGGTTAGGGTGAGGATTAGGGTTAGGGTTAGGTCTAGGCTTATGGTTAGGTTTGCAATAAGGGCTAGGTTTAGGGCTAGGATAAGGGCTAGGTTTTGTGTGAGGTTTATGGCTAGCATTAGAGATATTGGTAATATAAGAGCAAGAGATATGGTAATGGCTAGTTTTAGGGTTAGGTTATGGATAAGTCTAGTGTTCTAGTTAGGTTTTGGGTTAGGATAAGATTTAGAGGTAGGGTTTGTATTAGGGTAACGGTCATAGTTCGGGTTAGGGTTAGGTTTAGAGTGAGGGACAGATTTAGTACTAGCGTTGGGTCTAGGGATAGAGTTAGTTTTTATGTTAGGTTAACAGTTATTGTTAGGGCTAGTGCTATGGTTTTTTTTAGAGCTAGGGCTAGATTTATGACTCTATTTAGGATTAGGTTTGGTCTAGTGCTAGTGTTACTGTTAGGTTTAGGTATAGGTTTACCGGTAGGGGTAGGGTTAGGGTTCGCTTTAAGGTTAGTGTCAGGTTTAGACCTAGGGTTAGTGTTAGGGTCAGAATAAGAGTCAGGGTTAGATTTAAGTTTAGAGCTAGAATGGGGGCTAGGGTTAGGACTAGTAATAGAGATAGGGTTTGAGGTATGCTAAGGATTATGTTTAGGACTAGGGTAGCATTAGTGTAAGGTTGAGGCTTAGGGTAAGGGATAGGGTTAGAGGAAAAGTTAGGGTTAGGGTTAGTGTTAGGGTTAGGTTTAGGGTTAAACCTAGATTTAGGGCTCGGAATAGGGCTAGGATTTGTGTTAGCATTAAGGCTACAGCTAATGAAAGTACTAAATTCTGATTAGGGCTAGTTCTAGGGTTAGTGTTAGGTCAATATTTAGAGCTAGCTTTACTGTTAGGGTCTGAGTAAGGGTCAGGGTTACTTCTAGGGTTAGGTTTAGGACTCAAATTAGGGCTATGTTTAGGGCTAGGTGTAGAGTTAGGGTTTGGTTTAGGTTAAGGTTTAGGGTTATTGTTATGGCTTGGTTTTGTTTTAGGGCTAGGGTAATGTTAGGGCTAGTTTTCCAATTAGCATTAGGGTTAGGGCTAGTGTTAGAGTGAGCTTCAGGCTTAAGGTTAGGGTTAGATCCAGGTTTAGGCCTAGGGGGAAGGTTAGGGCTAGGGTTGGGGATAGGGCTAGTTATAGGGTTTGAGTTATGGTAACAGATAAGTTTAAAACATGGGATAGAGCTAGGGCGAGACTTAGAGTAATTCTTAGTACTAGGGATAGTGTTAGATTTAGGTTTAGGGCGAAATTGTGGCTAGATTTAGGGCTAGGGTTAGTATTAGGGTTAGGCCTAGGGTTAGAGTTAGGGTTAGGGGAAGGGATGGGGTTATACCTAGGTTTAGGACTAGGGCGAGAGTTAGAATTAGGGTTAGGGCTAGGGTTAGGATTAAGGCTATGTTTAGTGTTAGGATGAGGGTTTGTGTTAGGTCTAGGGCTAGGATTAGGGATAGGGCTAATGTCAGGTCTAGATTTATGGTTACTGTTAAATTTAGGGTTAGGTTATGGCTAGGTCTAGTGTAAGGTTTAAGTTTAGGTAAGGGTCAAGTTCAAACTAGATGTATTATTAGGGTCAGGGTCCAGGTAGGGTTTTGTTTAGGTTAAGTTTTAGGGTTAAGGATTGAATTAGCTTTAGGGTTAGGGTTACGGATAGGGTAATGGATAGGATTAGGTTTAGGGTTCAGGTTAGATTTAGAGAAATGGTTAGGGTTAGTGTTAGCGATAGGGTTAGCATTACACTAGGGACAGAATATGAGTTAGGCTCATCTTTAGGGTAATGGATAGTATTAGAGCTAAGGTTAGAGCAAGGGATAAGGTTACGATTAGGGCTAGTGTTAGGGTTAGGCCTAGGGTTAGTGTCATGGATAGTTTTAGTTTAAGTATTAGCATTTGAGCTAGGGTTAGGCCCTGGCGAGGGTTATGGTTAGAGTCAGGTCGAGGGTTAGTGTTAGGGTTATGTCTCTGGTAAGGGTTAGAGTTTGAGTTAGGTTTAGGGCTCAGGCAAGCATAGGATTAGGCTTAGGTCTAGGGTTATGTTTAGGGTTATGATTAGGGCTAGGTTTAAGGCTAGATAAGGGCTAGGTTTTGTGTGAGGTTTTGGGCTAACATTAGAGCTATGGGAAATATAAGATCTAGGAATATCTTTAGGGCTAGTTGTAGGGTCAGGGTTATGGATATATCTAGAGTTAGGGTTTGGTTTTGGGTTAGGAATAGATTTAGAACTAGAATTTGTTTATGGTTAAGGGTCACTGTTCAGGATAGGGTTAGATTTAGGGTGAGTGCCAGAATTATGACTAGCTTTGAATCTAGGGATAGGGATAGTGTTTAAATTAGGTTACCGGTTATTGTTAGGGCTAGTGCTAGGTTTTTGTTTAGGGCTAGGGCTAGATTTATGACTATATTTAGGATTAGGTTTCATCTAGTGCTAGTTTTACTGTTAGGATTAACTATAGGTTTACCGGTATGGGAAGAGTTAGGATTCTGTTTAGTGTTAGGGTCAGGTTTAGATTTAGGGTTAGTGTTAGGGTCAGAATAAAGATCAGGGTTAGCGTTAGGTTTAGAGCTAGAATGAGGGCTAGAATAGGACTAGTAATAGAGTTGGGGTAGTCTAAGGATTAAGTTTAGGACTAGGGTAACATTAGGGTGAGGGTTTGGCTTAGGGGAAAAGATAGGGTTTAAGGTAGGGTTACGGTTAGGGTTAGGTTTAGGGCTAGGGTTAGGGTTAGGGTTTGAGTTAAAAAATAGAGTTAGCTCTCAGATTCGGGCTAGGAATTTTGTTATCATTAGGTCTATGATAAGAACTAATGATATAAGCTATTGAAAGAACTAGGTTTCTGCTTAAGGTTAGTTCTAGAGTTAGCATTAAGGCAAGGTTTAGAGCTAGGTTTAGTGGTAGGAGGCCGAGTCAGTTGTCAGGGTTATTTCTAGGGTTAGGGTTAGGACTCAAATTAGAGCTAGGTTTAGGGCTAGGTGTAGCTTTAGAATTTGGGTTACATTAAGGGTAAGTGTTATGGCTTGTTTTTGTTTTAGGGTTAGGGTAGATTTAGGGCTAGATTTCCAATAGGCATTAGGCTTAGGGCTAGTGTTAGGGTGAGGTTTATACTAAATTTTATTTCTAGATCCAGGTTTAAGCCTTGGGTGAAGGTTAGGACAAAGTTTGGGGCTAGGGATAGGGCTATCATTTGGGTTATGGTAAGGGATAGGTTTAGAACTAGGGATAAGGTTAGGGCGAGAGTTAGAGTTAGTCTTAGGGATAGGGATAGGGTTAGGTTTACTGTTAGGGCTAAATTAGGGCTAGGATTAGTGCTAGTGTTAGTGTTAGATTTAGGCCTAGGTTTAGGGCTAGGGTTGGGGTTAGCATTAGGGTTAGGGTAAGGTATGATGTTACAGCTATATTTAGTGCTAGGACAAGGGATAAAATTAGGGTTAAGGCTAGGGTTAAGATCAGGGTTAGGATTAACCCTGGGCTTAGAACTAGGTTTAGGGCTAGGGATAGGACTAATGTCAGGTCTAGGGTTAAGTTTAGGTAGGGTTAAGGATAGGGCTATGGCTCAGTTTTGTTTGAAAACTAGGCCTAGAGTTAGGGCTAGTTTTATGATTAGCAATAGTGTTAGGGCTAATGGTAGGGTTAAGTTTAGGCTTAGATTTATTGTAATGGTCATATCTAGGTTTAGGGCTATGGCTAGGTTTAGGTCCAATTTTAGGGCTAGTGTTAGCGTTATGGTAACAGATAGGGTTAGAACTAGAAATAGGGCTAGGTTGAGAGTTCAAATTAGTTTTGGGGCTAGGGTTAGGGGTAGGTTTAGGGTTAGGGTAAATTAGGGCTAGGATTAGTGCTAGGGTTACTGTTGGGGTTAGGGTTAGTGTTAGTGTTAGGGTTAAGATTAGATTTAGGGAAATGGATAGGGTTATAGCTAGGTTTAGGGCTAGGGTGAGGGTTAGAATTAGGGTTACGAGTAAGGTTATGATTTGGGCGAGAATTAAGACTAGTTTTATGGCTAGGCTGAGGATTTCTGTGAGGGATAGGGCTAGGATTAGGGCTAGGGCTAATATCAGGTCTAGGTTTATAGGTAGTATTAGTTTTAGTGTTAGGTTATGACTATGTCTATTGTAAGTTTAGGTGTAGGGTAAGGGTCAAGTTTAGAGCTAGTTGTATTACCAGGGTCAGGGTTCGGGAAGGGTTTGGTTTAGGTTAAAATTTAGGGTCAATGCTTGAATTAGCAGTGGGTTCAGGTTAGGGTCAGGGTAATGGATAGAATTAGGTTAATGCTTCCACTTAGGTTTAAAATAATGGATAGGGTTAGTGTTTACTACAGGGTTGTCATTAGGCCTAGGGTTAGCATTTGGGTTAGGCTTTTTTTAGGGTAATGTATAGGGTTAGAGCTAGGTTTAGGGATTTTAAGGTTAGGATTAGGGTTAGGGTTATGCTTAGGCTTAGGGTTAATATTAGGTTTTAGTGTTAGGGTAAGTGTAGGCATTTGAGCTAGGGTTAGGGCTAGGGCAAAGGTTAGGTTTTGAGTCAAGGCTAGTGTTAGGTTTAGGGTTAGAGTTATCTTTAGGCTACTAGAATTTGAGCTAGGGTTAGGGCTGGTGCAAGGTTTAGCATTAGGGTTAGGTCTAAGGTTATGGTTAGGGTTATGATTAGGGCTAGGTTTAGGACTGGGATAAGGACTAGGTTTTGTGTGATGTTTAGGGCTAACGTTAGTTCTTTGGGTAATATAAGAGTGAGGGATATGTTTATGGCTAGTTTTAGGATCAGGTTTATGAATAAGTCTAGTGTTAGGGTTAGGTTTTTGTTTAGTATCGGATTTACGGTTTCTATTAGATTAAGTGTCATTTTGGGGTTAGGGTTCCTTTTAAGTTTAGGGCCACAATTAGGTCTAGCGTTTGGTCTAGTGATAGGTTTAGTCTTTACATTAGGTTAAGGGTTATTGTTAGGGTTAGTGCTAGGTTTTTGTTTTAGGCTAGGGCTAGATTTATGACTCTATTTAGGATTAAGTTTGGTTTAGGGCTAATGTTACTGTAAGGTTTAGGTAAAGGTTTACCAGTAGCGGTAGTTTTAAGGTTTGGTCTAGGGTTAGGGTAAGGTTTAGATCTAGGGTTAATGTTAGGGTCAGAATAAGGGACAGGGTTAGGGTTAGAGCTAGAATGAGGGCTAGGTTTAAGACTAGTAATATAGTTAGAGTTTGGGATAGGCTAAGAATTATAGTTAGGACTAGGGTAGCATTAGGGTGAGGGCTTGGCTTAAAGTAAGGGATAGGGTAAGAGGTAGGGGTAGGGGTAGGGTTAGTGTTAGCATTAGGGTTTGGGTTATAGTTAGGTCAAGGGTTAGTGTTAGGGTTAGGGATAGAGTTAATATTAGGTTTAGGGTTAGGATTAGGTGAGTGTTAAGGTTAGGGTCAGGGTTAGAGTTAGTGTTAGGGTTAGGGATAGGGACAGGTTTAGGTTTAGGGTTAGGTTATGGTTTGTGTTAGGGTTGGGTTAGAGTTACGGTTAGGATTAGAGATAGGGTTAGGGTTAGGGTTTGGGATAGTGTTAGGGTTAGGGTTAGTGTTCAGGTTAGGGTTAGTGTTCAGGTTAGGGTTAGGGTTAGGGTAAGGTTTAGGGTTAGGGTTAAGGTTAGTGTTAGGATTAGGGTTAGGGTTAGGTACAGAGTTAATGTTAGTGTAAGGGTTGGTGTTAGGGTTTGGGTTAGGGTTAGGGTTACAGTTAAGATTAGGGTTATAGTTAGGGTTGGGTTTAGTGTTAGGGTTATTTTTAGGGTTAAGGTTAGTGTTAGGATAAGTGTAAGTGTTTGTGATAGGGTTAGGGTTAGGGTTCAGGTTAGGGTTAGGGTGAGTCTTAGAGTTTGTGTTAGGGTTAGTGTTAGGGTTAGGGTTAGGGTTTGTTTTAGGAATAGGGTTCGTGTTAGCATTAGGGTTAGAATTAGGGTCAGGGTTAGGGTTAGTGTTAGGATTAGGGTTAGTTTTAGAATTAGAGTTAGGTTTAGGGTTAGTGTTAGTGTTTGGGTTAAGGTTAGGTTTAGATTTAGCTTTAGCATTAGAGATAGTTTTAGGGTTAATACTATGGTTATGTTTATGGTTATGGTTAGTGTTATGAATAGCATTAGGGTTAGGGTAGGTTTAGTGTTAGAGTTAGGTTTAGGGCTTGGATTAGTGTTAGGGTTATGGTTATGGTTAGGGTTATGGTTGGGGATAGGGTTTCAGTTAGGGTTAGTTTTAGGGTTAGGGTTAAGGTTAGGTTTAGGGTTAGGTTTTGGTTTAGTGTTAGAATTAGCATTATGTTTAATATTAGGGTTAGGGTTAGGATTAGGTTAGATTTTGGGTGAGGGTTAGGGTCCATGTTTTGGTAAGGGTTAGGGTGAGTGTTAGGTTTAGGTTTATTTTTAACCTTAGATTAAGGTAAGTGTTAGGGTTCATGTTTTGGTAAGGGTTAGGGTGAGTGTTAGGTTTAGGTTTAGGTTTAACGTTAGGGTAAATTAAGGGTTAGGGTTTGGTTTAGGTTATGGTTAGGGTTACGATTAGAGTTAGGTTTAGTGTTAGGTTTTTGTTTAGGTTTAGAGTTAGTATTAGGGTTAGGGTTAGTGTTAGTTTTAAGGTTAGGGTTAGGGCTAGGGTTAGGTTTAGGGTTATTGTTTGGTTAGTGTTAGGATTAGGATTAGGGCTAGGGTTAAGGTTAGTGTTAGGGTTTGTGTTAGTGCTTGTGTTAGGGTTAGTGTTTGGGTAACGGTTAGGATTAGGGTTAGGTTAGTCTTAGTTTTAGGGTTAATGATAGGGCTAGGTTTAGACTTAGGTTTAGTGTTAGTGTTAGGGTTAGGGTTAGGTTTAGGGGTAGTGATAGGTTTAGGGTTTTGAGTAGGTTTAGTGTTAGTGTTTGCTTTAGGGTTCATGTTAGGGTTCGTGTTAGGGTTTGTTTAGCTTTAGGGTTAGGTAAGGCTGAGGGTTGGGGTTAGGTTAGGGTTAGGGTTATGGTTTGGGTGGATTTGTATTAAGGTTAGGGTTAGTTTAGGGTTAGGGTTATGGTTAGTGTTAGGGTTAGAGTTAGGTTTAGAGTTATTGTTAAGTTTAGTGTTAGGGTTAGTGTTAGGGTTAGGATTAGGGTTAGGGTGTGGGTTAGGTTTAGCATTAAGTTTAGTGTTAGGTTTAGGGTTTGTTTAAGGGTTAAGGTCAGAATTAGTGTTCATGTTAGGGATAAGATTAGAGTTAGTGTTAATTTTAGGTTTAGGGTAAGGGTTAGGGTTAGTATTAGTGTTATGGTTAAGGATAAATGTAGGGTTAAAATTAGTGTTTTGGTTAGGGTTAGACTTACATTTATGATTATTATTATGGTTAGTGTTAGGTTAGAGTTAGGTTTAGAGTGAGGTTTAGAGTTAGTGTTAGTGTGAGGGTTACATTTAGGGTTAGTGTTAGTGTTAGCGTTTGGGTTAGGGTTATGATTACAGTTAGGTGTAGGTTTAGGTTTAGTGTTAGTGATTGGATTAGATTTAAGATTAGGATTAGGGATAGTGTTAGGGTGAGTGATAGATTTAGGGCTAAATTCAGTGTTAAGGTTAGGGTTAGGTTTAGTGTTTGTGTTAGGGTTAGGGTTAGTGTTAGCTATAGTTTTTGGATTAGGTTTAGGTTGAGTGTTAGGTTTATTGTTAGGGTTAGGGTTAGTGTTCGCATTAGGATTAGGGTTAGGTTTAGGGTTATTGTTAGGGTAAGGTTTTATGTTAGGTTTAGGGTTAGTGTTAGGTTTAGGTTTAGGGTTAGTGTCGGAGACCAGCTCCAACAGGGGGTCTCAGGAGATGATTGGATGGTGAGGAGTCGGTGAAAGGGGGGTGGAGAAACAACACAGACACCAAAGTGAAGGTGTTGATCCCAATCTTTACTTGTGAACTTGATCATATATACTTTTCATTTTGGCAGGCTCACAGTACTTTGTGGTTACAAAACAGGAATCATTATTCAAAGAAACAAAATATTACGTAGCTACAATTAGAATAGAAGAATGTATCTTGGCTTATGCATAAGCAAGCATTTGTACTTTCAGTTCGCGTTTTGCTTTGAGCTGTTTCTGCTTAGTTAACTTTTAATAATAGTTAGAAATGTCCCAAACTATTGGCCTATACCTTGACTATTCTTTCTTGACTTACAGACTGGAACCGGTGCCATGGTTATGGCAAGTGATTGACTTGTTATTAATTTTAATCAAACAAGAGTAAGAGCACAAACCATTGTGCACAGGAACAAGAACAAATTGCCCAGTACTAAGAACTAATCTGTCTTCTTAACATTAATTTTTCTTCTCTAGATTTTAATTTAATTTCTCAAAAACTTCCTTGACAGGGATACAGGGAGTTTTTTATTAGACATTAACAATTTACACTCCACAGCTGAATCATTGCATTTAGAGCAAACAGATCCATTCTTTAGAAGTAGTTGCATTAATTGGGAAAGTCATGTTTTTTCCTTCATACATAATGGTAATATGAGAAGTCACAACTATACTTATTAAAGGAATACAAAAACAAATCAGTCCATTCCCAGAAACATACTATGCTCCTTCAGAGGATGGACGCCTTGTGCCATCCACCTCAGTAGGGCCTTGCCATTGCCTGAGTCAGGGGAGGGGCGCAGCAGGTTAGGTTTAGGGTTAGTGTCAGTATTAGGGTTAGAGTTAGGTTTAGTGTTAGGGTTAGGGTTAGGGTTAGATGTAGGGT
This sequence comes from Marmota marmota marmota, assembly GCF_001458135.2. Taxonomy (NCBI): domain Eukaryota; kingdom Metazoa; phylum Chordata; class Mammalia; order Rodentia; family Sciuridae; genus Marmota; species Marmota marmota. The sequence continues at coordinate 278,634 of NW_026005908.1, read as the reverse complement.
TAGGTTTATATTAAGTGTTAAGTTTAGGGTTATGGTTTTGGTTAGAATGAGGTTTAGGGTTATGGTTAGAATAAGTGTTAGAGTTTGTGTTAGGTTTACTGTTAGGGTTAGGGTTACGGTTTGGTTTAGGGTTTGTATTATGATTAGGGTTAGGTTTAGGTTTAGGGTAACTGTTAAGTTTAGAGTTAGGATTATGGTTACAGTTAGTGTTAGGTTTAGTGTTAGGTTTAGGGTTAGGTTTAAGGTTAGGGTTAGTATTAGTGTTAGGTTTTATTTAGTGTTATTGTTTGGGTTAGGGTTAGTTTTACGTTAGTGTTAGTGTTAGGATTAGGATTAGGGTTAGTGTTAGGGTTAGGGTAATGGTGTGGGTGAGGTTAGAGTTAGTGATATGGTTAAATAGTGGTTCGTGAAAGGGTTTGGTTTAAGGTTAGTGTTACGGATAGTGTTATGTTTAGGATTAGGGTTAGATAAGGGGTGGCATTAGGATTAGGTCAAGGTTAGGGTTACGGTTTGGGTTAGGGTTAGTGTTAGGTTTAGGGTTAGGGTTAAAGTTGGGTTAAGGTTAGGGTTAGGGTTAGGGTTAGAGTTAGGGTTAGTGTCAGTTTTAGGGTTATTGTTAGTGATAGTGTTAGGGTTAGGTTAAGGGTTACGTTTCATGTAGGGTTATGGTTAGGGTTAGGGTCAAGTTTGGTGTTTGGTTATTTTTAGGATTAGGGTTTGGGTTAGTGTTAGGGTGAGGGTTAGTGTTTTAGTTAGGGTTAGGGTTATTAGTAGGTTTAGGGTTCGTGTTAGGGTTAGGATTAGGTTTAGGGTTAGGTTTAGTGTTAGGTTTAGGGTTAGTGTTAGGGTTAGGTTTATGGTGAGGTTTAGTGTTAGTGTGTTAGGGTTAATGATAGGGTTGGCGTTAGTGTTTGGGTTAGAATTATAATAAAGTTTACGGTTACTTAGGTATAGGGTTAGGGTTAAAGTTAGGTTTAGTGTTAGGATTAGATGAGTTTTAGTGTTAGGGTAAGGGTTAGGGTTAAAGATAGGGTTTCTGTTAGGGTTATTGTTAGGGTGTGGTTTAGTGTTTGGTTTACGTTTAGGTTTAGGGTTAGGGGTCATGTTAGGGTTAAGGTTAGGGTTAGGTTTACTGTTAGGGAAATGGTTAGTGTTAGGGTTAGGGTTAGTGTTTGGGTTAGGGTTTGTTTTAGGGTTAGCTTTATAGTTAGGGTTAGGGTTAAGGTTATGGTCGGGATTACTGTTAGGATGAGGTTTAGGATTAGGTTTGCAGTTTAGGTTAGTATTAAGGTTAATATTAGGGTTGGCGTTAGTGTTTGGGTTAAGGTTATAGTTAAGTTTACAGTTAGTGTTAGGTTTAGGGTTAGGATTAGGTGAGTGTTAAGGTTAGGGTAAGGTTTAGGATTAGGGTTATTGTTAGGGTTAGGTTTATGGTTAGGGTTAGGGACAGGTTAGATTTAGGGTTAGATTAGGGTTTGTGTTAGGGTTAGGATTAGGTTTATGGTTAGGGTTATGTTTAGGGTAAGGGTTAGTGTTAGGATTAGGGTTATTGCTTGTGTTAGGTTTAGGGTTAGTGTTAGGGTTAGAGTTAAGGTTAGGTTTATTGTAATGGAATGGGTTAGGGTTTGTGTTAGGGTTTCAGTTAGGGTTATTGTTAGGTTTTGTGTTATGGTAAGGATTAGTGACAGGTGTAGGGTTATGTTTAGGTTAGGGATTGGGCAATGTTTAGGATTAGGGTTAGGGATAGTGTTAGTGTTAGCTTTAGGTTTAGGGTTAGGTTTTGGGTAAGTGTTAGGGTTATTGTTAGGGTTAGGGTTAGGGTTAGTGTTAGTATTAGCGTTAGGGTTAGGATTACCATTATTTTATGGTTAGCTTTCATGTTTGGGTTAGGGTTGGGGTTAGTGTTAGGTTAGTGTTAGGTTTAGGTTTACATTTACGTTTAAGGTTAGTGTTAGAGTTAGGGTGGGATTAGGGTTAGGTTTAGGGTAAGTGTTATGTTTCGGGTTATGGTTATGATTAGAGTGAGTTTTAGGGTTAGGGTTAGGGTTTGGTTTAGGTTTTGTTTAGGGTTAGGGTTAGGGCTAGGGTTAGATTGGGGTCAGGGTTATAGTTATGGTTAGGTTTAGGGTTAGGGATAGGTTTAGGGTTATTAATAGGGTTAGTGTTAGGATTAGTGTTATTGTTAGGATAAGTGATACGGTTATGGTTAAGATTCTGGTTAGGCTTAGGTTTAGGTTTAGATTTAGGTTTAGGGTTAGTTGTTAGTGTAAGGGTTATGGTTTGGGTTAGGTTCAGAATTAGGTTTAGGGTTTCTGTTAAAATTAGGGTTAGCTTAGTGGTAGGGTTAGGGTTTGGGTTAGTGTTTCATTTAGGGTTAGAATTAGGGTTAGTGTTAGTGTTAGTGTTAGGGTTAGCATTAGGATTACAGTTAGTGTTAGGTTTAGGGTCAGGGTTAGGCTTAGGGTTAGTGATAAAATTAGGATTGGATTAGGGTTAGTGTTAAGGTTAGGGTTAGGATTATGTAAGGGTTAGGATTAGGGTTAGTTTTGGTTTAGGATTATGTTTTTGGTTAGGGTTTGTGTTAGGTTTAGGGTAGGTTATAGTTACACTTAGGGTTGGGGTTAGAGTTAGAGTTCATGTTAGAGTTACTGTTAGGTTTAGGGTTAGGGTTAGGGTTAGTGTTAGGTTTAGGTTTATGTTTAGGGATAGGGACAATGTTAGTGTGAGGCTTATGGTTAGGTTTAGGGTTTTGGTTACTTTCAGGTTTAGGGTTAGGGTTAGGTTTAGGGTTAGGGTTAAGTTAGTGAGAGGGTTAAAGTAAGGGTTCGGTATAGGTTTTGGGTTAGGGTTACAATTAAGTTTAGTGTTAGTGTTAGAATTAGGTTTAGGTTTAGTTTTAGGTTTAGGGTGAGGGTTATTGGTAGGATTAGTGTTAGTAACAGGATTAGAGATAGGGTTAATTTTAAATTTAGTGTTAGGGTTAGTGTTAGAGTTACTGTTAGGTTTAGTGTTAGGGTTAGGTTTAGAATTAGTGTTAGGGTTAGGTTTTGTGTTAGGTTTACGGATAGGGTTAGGATTAGGGTTACGGTTATGGTTAGTGTTAGGGTTTGGATTAGGTTTACAGTTAGGGTTTATGTTAGGGGTAGGGTTAGGGTTAGTGTTAGGGTTAAGGTTAGGTTTTGGATTATGGTTAGGTTCGAGTAAGTGTTAGGGTTCGTGTTATGATTAGGTTTAGGTTTATGTAAGTTTTAGCTTTAGGGTTAGGGTTAGAGTTATTGTTAGGGTTAGTTTTAGAATTAGATTTAGGGTTAGTGTTAAGTTTAGGCTTAGGGTTATAGTGAGAATTAAAGTTTGGTTTAGGGTAAGTTTTAGGGTTATTTTTAGGTTTAGGGTTATGGTTAGGGTTAGCATGAGATTTACTGTTAAAGATAGGGTTAGGGTTAAGGTTAATTTTTAGGTTTAGGGTTAGGGTTAGGGTTAGGATTCGTGTAAGGGTTAGGGTAAGTTTAGTGTTAGGGTTTGCATTAGGTTTAGGGTTAGTGTTTGGGTTAGGGTTAGGGTTAGGTAAGGGTAAGGGTTAAGTTTAGATAAGGGTCAGGGTTATGCTTTGAGTTAGGTTTTTTCTTAGGATAAGGGTTAGGGTTATGGTTAGGTTTAGGGTTAGAGTTAGTGTTAGGATTAGGTTTAGGGTTAGGTTTAGGGTTAGAGTTAGTGTTAGGATTAGGTTTCAGGTTAAGTTTAGTGTTAGGGTTAGGATTCGTGTTAAGGTTAGTGTTAGGGTTAAGGTTAGGGTTAGGCTAAGTATTATGGTTAGGGTTAGGGTTACAGTGAGAGTAAGTGTTAGGCTTAAGTTTAGGGTTAGGTATATTTTTAAGTTTAGGGATAGTGTTAGTGATAGTGTTGGGGTTCGGTTAGGGTTAAGGTTAGTCTTTGGGTTAGTGGTTAGGGTTATGTAAGTGTGAGGGTCAGGGTAAGATAAGGTCAGGGTTATGGTTGTGTTAGGGTTTGTGTTAGGGATAGAGTTAGAGTTAGTGTTAGTTTCAATGTTAATGTTTGGGTTAGGGTAGGGTTACTGTTAGCATTAGTATTAGTGTTAAGGTTAGGTTTAGATTTAGGTTTACTCTTAGGTTTAGGATTAGGGTTAGTGTTTGGGTGAGGGTTGGGCTTAGTGAAATGGTTAGTGTTAGTGTTTGAGTTTGTGTTAGGATTAGGGTTAGTTTTAAGGCTATTGTTATGGTTAGGATTAGGTTTACGTTTAGGTAAGTTTTAGCATTATGGTTAGTTTAGGGTTAGGGTTAGGGTTATGGTTTGGGTTTGGTTTTGGGTTTTGGTTAGGGTTAGGGGTAGAGTTAGGTATAAGGTTAGGGTTAGGGTTGGGGTGTCAGTGTTAGGGTTAGGGTTAGATTTAGTGTTAGGGTTAGGATTAGTTTTAGGGTTACGGTTAGGTTTAAGGTTAGGGTTTGTGTTAGGGTTAAGGTTAAATTTAGGATTAGGGTTCATGTTAGGGTTTGGTTTCGGGTTAGTGATAGTTTTAGGTTTAGGTTTTGGGTTAGGGTTAGTGTTATGGTTAGGGTTAGGGTTAGAATTAGTGTTTTGGTTAATGTTAGAGTTAGGTTTAGTGTTAGTGTTACGGTTAGGATAAGGGTTAGATTTTGTGATAAGTTTAGTGTTAGGATTAGTGTTACAGTTAGGATTAGTTTACGGTTAGTGTTAGGGTTAGGGTTAGTGTTAGGGTTAGGTTTAGGGTAAGGTTGAGTGTTAGGTTATGGTTAAGGTAAGGCTTAGGATTAGGGTTAGATTAAGGTTAGGTTTATGTTTAGGGTTAGGTTTTGTATTACAGTTAGGGTTAGGGGGTTAGTGTGAATGTTAGGGTTAGGGTTAGGTCAAAGTTTAGAGTTAGTATTTGGGTTAGGTTTATAGTTAGGTTTAAGGTTAGGGTTAGGGTTAGGGTTAGGGTTAGTATTGGGTTTAGATTTAGGGTTAGGGTGAGGGTTAGGTTTAGGTTTAGGGTTAGGGTTATTGTCAGTGTTAAGATTCGGTTTGGGGATAGGCTTTCTGTTAGGGTTAGTGTTAGCATTAGTTTTAGGGTTAGTTTTAGGTTTGGGATTAGGTTTTGGGTGAGGGTTAGGCTTAGTTGTATGGTTAGTTTTAGGGTTTGTGTTAGGGTTAGCTTTAGGGTCAATGTTAGGTTTAGGAGTAAGGTTACGGTTAGGTAAGTATTAGAGTTAGGGTTAGGTTAAGGTTAGGGATATGGTTTGGTTTAAGGTTTTTGTTAGATTCAGGGTTAGAGTTAGGATTAGTTTTAAAGTTAGGGTTAGGGTTAGTGTTAGGGTTAGATTAGGTTTTGTGTTAGGGTTACAGTTAAGGTTATGGTTAGAGTTACTGTTACGGTTAGTGTTAGGGATAGGTTTATGTTAGGGCTAGCATTAAGGTTAAGATTAGGGTTAGGTTAGGTTAGGTTAGGGTTAGGGTTAGGGTTTTTATTAGGATTAGTGTTATGTAAGGGTGAGAGTTAGGGTTAGATTAGGGTCAGGGTTATGGTTTTGTTTAGAGTTTGTGTTAGGTTTAGAATTAGACTTAGTATTAGTGTTAGGGTTAGGGTTAGGGTTACTTTTATAGTTAAATTTAGGATTAGGATTAGTGTTAGGGTCAGTTTTGGGTATAGGTTAGGATTGGGTTTAGTGGAATGGTAAGGGTTTTGGTTCGTTTTAGGTTAGGGTTAGGGTTAGAGTCAGGGTTATTGTTAGGTTTAGGATTAAAGTTGGGATTAGGTAAGGGTTAGCTTTAGGGTTAGGTATAGGGTTAGGGTTAGGTTTAAGTTTAGGATTAGGGTTAGGTGTAGGGTTAGTGTTGGGTTTAGGATTAGGTTTAGGGTTACTGTTAGGTTTAGGTTTAGGGTTATTGTTAGTGTTAGGGTTAAAGTTACGGTTATGGTTAGGGTTAGTCTTAGGGTTAGAGTTTGTGTTAGGATTAGGGTTATGGTTAGGTTTAGGTTTGCTTTTTGGGTTAGTTTTAGGGTTAAGGTTAGTGTTAGTTTTAGTGTTAGGGTTAAGGAAAGGGTTAGGGTTAGTGTTAGTGTTAGTGATAGGGTTAGGATTACGTTTAGGTTTAGGGTTAGGGTTAGGTGTTAAGGTTAGTGATAGATTTAGGATTATGGTTAGTGTTGTAGTTAGGGTTAGGTTTTGGTTTAGTTTTCCGTTTAGGGTTAGGTTTAGGTTTAGAGTTAGGGTTAAGTTTAGGGTTGGGTTTAGTGTTATTAAGAGTTAGGGTTAGGGTTAGGTTTCTGGTTAAAGTTAGGGTTAGTTTTAGAGTTAGGGTTAGGGTTAGGGTCGTGTTAGTTTTAAGGTTAGGGTTTATGTTATGGTAAGGGTTAGGGAGAGGGTTTGTGTTAGTGTACGGGTTAGGGTTAGCATTACAGTTAAAGTTAGTGTTAGGGTTTGGGTTTGTGATAGCTTTAGGGTTAGGGATAGGATTTGTTTTAGAATAAGGGTTATGGTTAGCATTACGGTTAGGGTTAGTATTAGGTTTAGGGTTTGTGTTAGCTTAAGGGTTACGGTTAGGGTTATGTTTCTTGTTAGGTTTAGTTTTAGGGTTAGGATTAGCATTAGGTTAAGTGTTAGGTTTAAGGTTGGGGTTTGGGTTAGGGTTAGGGTTAGTGTTAGGGATAGGGTTACGGTTAGGGTTCATGTTATCTTTAGGTTTAAATTTAGGTTTTGTGTTAGTGTTAGTGATAGGATTGGTGTTAGTGTTAGCGTTAGGGTTAAGTGTTAAAGTTATTAGGGTTGTTGTTGGAGTTAGGCTTAGGTTTAGGGTTAGTGTTACTCTTAGGGTTAGGTTTAGGTTTAGAGTTAGGGTTAAGTATAGGGTTAGGTTTAGTGTTATTAAGGGTTAGGGTTGGGGTTAGGTTTCTGGTTAGTGTTTGGGTTAGTTTTAGAGTTAGGGTTAGGGTTAGAGTACTCTTAGGTTTAGGAATTGGGTGAAGGTTAGAGTTAGGGTTATATTTATGTTAGGGTTGGGGTTAGGGTTAGGATTAGGTTTAGGTTTAGGGTTATGGTTAGGTTAGAGTTACGATTCGGGTTAGGAGTCATGTTAAGGTAAAGGTTAGAGTTAGTGTAAGGTTTGGGTTTAGGTTTAGGGTTAAGATTAGTGCTAGGTTTAGTCTTAGGGTTAGGGTTAGGGTTATTGTTAGGTTTAGGGTTAGGGTTAGGGTGAGGGTCATGGTTAGGGTTAGGGTAGTTGTGAAGGTTATTGTTAGGTTTAGGTTTAGGGTTAGGGTTAGCGAGTGAGTTCGTGTTAAATTTATGTTTAGGGTTAGGGTTAGGGTTATGTTAGGATTTGTGTTAGGGTTAGTGTTAGGGTTAGGATTTGTGTTAGGGTTAGGGTTAGGTTTAAAGCTAGGTTAAGTTTAGTGTTAGGGTTAGGTTTATGGTTAGAATTAGTGTTAGGCTTAGGTTAGGGTTCCAGTTAGTGTTAGGGTAAGTGATAAATTTAGTGTTAGCGTTAGAGTGTGGGTTAGTGTTAGGGTTTGCATTAGGGTTAGGGTTAGTTTGTGGGTTGGGTTTAGTGTTAGGGTTAGGTAATAATGAGGGTGAGGTTTAGATAAGGGTCCAGGTTATGGTTTGGGTTAGGGTTGTTATTAGGAATAGTTTTAGTGTTAGTGTTAGGGTAAGGGTTAGTGTTTGTGTAAGGGTCAGGGTTAGGTTTAGGGTTTCTGTAAAGAATAGGGTGAGTTTAGTGTTAGGGTTGTGGTTTGGGTGAGTGTTATGGTTAGTGTTGGGGTTAGTGTTTCATTTAGGGTTAGGGTTAGGGTTAAGATTAGTGTAAAGGTTTTGATTAGGGTTAGTATTAGGTTTAGGTTTAGGGCTAGGGTTAGTGTTATGTCTATGTTTAGGGTTAGAGTTAGGGATATGTTTAGTGTTAGGGTAAGGTTTAGGGTTAAATTAGTGTTAAGCTTACATTTAATTTTAAGTTTAGGTTTAGTGTTACCGTTAGGTTAGGGTTAGGGTTAGGGTTAGGTTTCGGGTTAGGGTTAGGATTAGGGTAGTGATAGGTTTAGGGTTATGTTTAGGTTTAGTGTTAGTGATAGAGTTAGGGTTGGAGTTAGAGTTAGTGTTTGGGTTAGGGTTAGGACTAAAGTTAGGTTTAGTGTTAGGGTTAGTATTTGGGTTAGGGTTTGTTTTAAGGTTAGGATTAAGGTTAGTGTTAGGGTAAGTGTTAGGGTTAGGGTTACAGATATGGTTAGAATTCAGGTTAGGGTTAGGTTTAGGGTTAGGGTCTATTTTGGCTTAGGTTTAGTGTTAAATTTATTGTTAGAGTTATCGTTAGATTTAGGTTAAGGTTAGTTTTAGGGTTAGTGTTAGGTTTAGGGTTAGGGTAAGGTTTAGGTTAGTTTTAGGGTTAGGGTTAGGTTAGTGTTAGGATTATAGTTAGCATTAGTGTTTGTGTTAGGGTTAGGGATAGGGTTAGGTTTAGAGATTGTGTCAGGGTTAGGAATAGGGTTAGGGTTAGGATTAGGATTAGTGTTAGGGTAAGGGATAGGGGTAGGTTTAGGGTTAGTGTTAGTATTAGGGTTAGGGTTTATATTAGGGTTAGTGTTAGGGTCTGGGTCAGGTTTTGTGTTAGGTTTAGGGACAGGGTTATGTTTACGGATAGGATTAAAGTTAGAGTTATTGTTAGGATTAGTGTAAGGTGTTAAAGATAGTGTTTGGTTTAGGGTTAGGGATAGTGTTAATGTTATGTATAGGTTTAGGGTTAGGATTAGTGTTCGGGTTAGGGTTAGGGTTAGGTTTAGTGTTACAGTAAGGTTTGGGGTTGGGGTTAGTGAAAGTGTTAGGGTTAGAGTTAGGGTTAGTTTTAGGGTTAGGGATAGGGTAGGTTTAGTGTTAGGGTTAGGATTACGTTTAGGATTTTTGTTAGGGTTAGGGTTAGGGTTAGTTTTAGTGTTAGGGTTAGGATTAGAGTACATGTTAGAGTTATGGTTAGGGTTAAGGTTAGGTTTTGTGTTAGGGAATGTGTTTAGGCTTAGTGTAAGGTTTAGGTTTATGTTTAGGGTTAGGGTTAGTGTTAGATATATAGTTAGGGTTATGTTAGGGTTAGAATTAAGGTTTGGGTTAGCATTAGTGTCATGTTTAGTGTTCTTGTTAGGGTTAGGGATAGGGTGAGGTTCAGGGTTAGTGTTACAGTTAGTTTTACTGTTATGGTTAGGATTATAGTTTGTGATAGGGTTAGTGTTATGTTTAGTGTTAGTGTTAGGGTTATAGTTAGGGATAGGGGAAGATTATAGTTAGTATTAGCGTTCAGGTTAGGTTTAGGTTTAGGGTTAAGGTTAGGTTTAGAATTAGGTTTAGAGTTAGGGTTAAGGTAAGTGTTAGGTTTATGATTAGGGTTAGAATTAGGATTAGCTTTAGGTTTATGTTTATTGTTAGGTTTAGGTTTAGGATTAGGATTAGTGTAGGGGAAAAAGTAAGGGTTAGGTTTAGGGTTAGTGTTTGGATTAGGGTTAGGGTTACTTTTAGAGTTAAATTTTGGGTTAGAATTAGGATTTGTGTTAGAGTTAGGTTTAGGGTTTAGGTTAGGGTTGGGCTTAGTGGAAAGGTTAGGGTTAAGGTTCATGTTAGGTTAGGTGTAGGGTTAGTGTCAGGGTTATTGTTAGGTTTAGAATTAGGTTTAGTATTAGGTAATAATTAGTGTTAGGGTTTGGATTAGTGTTAGGGTTAAGGTCAGGGTTAAAGTTAGGGTTACGATTAGGGTTAGTGTTAGCATTAGTGTTAGGCTTAGGGTTACAGTTTGGGTTAGTTTTGGTGTTTGAGTTAGTTTTAGGGTTAGGGTTAGCATTAGGTTTAGTGTTAGGGTTAAGGATAGGGTTTGGGTTAGGATTAAGTTTAGGGTTAGTGGTAGAGTTAGGGTTAGGGTTAGGGTTAAGTTTAGAGTTCATGTTAGGATTAGGTTTAGGTTTAGGTTTAGGGTTAGTGTTAATGTTAGTTATAGGGTTAGTGTTAGTGTTAGGGTTAGGGTTAGTGTTAGGTGTTAAGGTTAGTGATAGATTTAGAATTAGGTTTAGTGATGGAATTAGGGTTAAGTTTATGGTTAGTGTTCCGGTTAGGGTTAGAATCAGGTTTAGGTTTAGAATTAGGGTTAAGTTTAGGGATAGATTTAGTGTTATTAAGAGTTAGGTTGAGGGTTAGGTTTCTGGTTAGGGTTAGGGTTAGTTTTAGAGTTAGGATTAGGGTTAGTGTTATGGTAGTGTGAGGTTTAGGGTTACAGTTTGTGTTAGGGTTAGGGTTAAGGTTAGAGTTTGTGTTAGGGTAAGTTTAGGGTTAGGGTAGGGTTTGTGGTTAGGTTAGTTTTAGAGTTAGGGACAGTGTTATGTTTAGAGTTAGGGTTAAATTTAGGGTTTGGGTTAGGTTTAGGGTTAGTGGTAAGTTTAGGGTTAGGTTTAGTGTTAGTGTTAGCCTTAGGGTTAAGGTTAGGTTTAGGTGGTAAGGGTTAGTGATAGATTTAGGATTAGGGTTAGTGTTGGAGTTAGGTATAGGTTTTTGGGTTAGTGTTATGGTTAGGGTTAGGTTTAGGTTTAAATTTAGGGTTATGTTTAGTGTTAGGTTTAGTGTTATTAAGAGTTAGGGTTACGGTTAGTGTTAGGGTTAGTTTTAGATTTAGGGTTAGTTTTAGGGTTAGGGCTAGGATTTGTGTTAGGGATAGTGTTATGGTTAGTGTAATCGTTACGGTTACACTTAAGATTAGGGTTAGGAATAGGATTAGTGTTAGTGTTAGTGTTTGTGTTAGGGTTAGTGTTAGGGATAGTGTTAGGTTTAGGGTTTGGGTTAGTGTTAGGTTTAGGGTTAGGGTCAGAATTGGCTTTAGTGTTAGTGTTAGGGTGAGGTTTCATGTTAGGGTTAGGGTTAGGATTGGGGTTGGGATGAGGGTTAGTGTTAGACTTAGGTAAGGGTTAGGGTTCAGGTTATGTTTGGGTAAGGGTTATGGCTTAGGTTAGGGTTTTTGTAAGGGTTAGGGTTAGAGTTAGTGTTAGGGTTAGAGTTAGGGTTAGCGTTAGTGCTAGTGTTAGTGTTAGTGTTAGGATTAGGGTTAGTGTTAGGGTTAGGGTTAGGTTTAGGGTTTTGTTTGGGGTTAGGGTTAGTGGTATGGTTAGGGTTTGGGTTAGTGTTAAGGTTAGGGTTAGGTTTATTGTTAGGATTAGTGTTTGGGTTAGGTTTACCGTTAGGGGTACGTAAGGTTAGTGTTAGGGTTAGGTAAGTATAAGATTATGGTTTGGGTTAGGGTTTGTATTAGGCTTAGGGTTATGCTTAGGGTTACAGTTAGGGTTAGTGTTAGGGTTAGTGTTAGGGTTACAGTTAGGGTTAGATTTAGTGTTAATGTAATGTTTAGGTTTAGTGTTAGGTTTAGGGTTAGGGTTAGGGTAAGGTTAGGGTTAGGGTTAGGTTTATTGTAAAAGTTAGAGTTGGGGTTAGGGTTAGCATTAGGTTTAGGGTTATGGTTAGGGTTAGGCTTAATTTAGGGTTAGTATTTGGTTTAGGGTTAGGGTTAGGGTACGTTTTGGAGTTATGATTAGCATTAGGGTATGGATAATTATTAAGGTTAGAATGTGGGTTATGGTTAGATTTAGTGTTAGGGTTAGGGTTAGGTTTAGGTTTAGGATTATGTTTAGGGGTAGTATTAGGTTTAGGTTTATGGTTAGGGTTAGGGTTAGGTAAACATTAGTGTTCAGTTTAGGTTAGCGTAAACTTTATGGTTTGGGCTAGGTTTTGGGTTAGGGTTAGGGTTAGAGTGAGTGTTAGTGTTAGGATTTGGTTTATTGTTAAGTTTAGGGTTAGTGTTAGTGTTAGGGTTAAGGTTAGTTTTAGGGTAAGTGTTAGGGTTTGGATGAAGTTTAGGGTTAGTGTATGATTAGGTTTAGGGTTCATGTTAGGGTTAGGGTTATTTTTAGGTTTAGGTTTAATGATAGGGTTGTGTAAGGGTTAGCGTTAGGTAGGTTAGGGTTATGGTTTGGGGTGGGGTTTGTGTTAGGGTAAGTGTTAGGCTTAGGGTTCAGATTAGAATTAGGGTTAGGGTTAGCGTTAGGGTTAGTGTTAGTGTTAGGGTTAGGTTTAGGTTTAGGGTTCGTGGTAGGGTTACGGTTAGTTTTGGTGTTAGGGTTAGTGTTAGGTTTAGGTATAGAGTTAGGGTTAGGGTAAAGGTTAGTGTTACCATTAGGTTTAGGGTTAATGTTAGAATTAGTATTTGGTTTAGGGTTAGAGTTATGTTTAGGGTTAGTGTTAGGGTTAGTGTTAGGACTATGTTTAGGTTCTGAGTTAGGATAACAGTTTGTTTTGATGTTAGAGTTGGGGTTAGTGTTTGTGTTATGGTTAGGGTTAGGGTTAGAATTATGGTTAGGGTTAGGTTTAGGGTTGGTGTTTGGGTTAGTTTTAGGGTTAAGGATAAGGTTAGTGTTAGGGTTTGGATTAGGGTTAGGTTAGTGGTAGTGGTAGTGTTAGGGTTCGTGTTAGGGTTAGGTTTATGGTTAGGGGTAGTGTTAGGTTTAGGATTAGGGTTAGGGATAGTGTTATGGTTAGGGATAGGTTTAGGGTTAGGGTTAGTGTTAGTGTTATGATTCAGGTTAGAATTAGGATTACAGTTAGTGTAAGATTTAGGGTTAGAATTAGGGTTAGTGTTAGTGTTAGGGTTCAAGTTTGGGTTATGGTTATGGTTCATTTTATAGTTAGGTGTAGGGTTAGGACTAGTGTTAGTGTTTGGGTTATGGTTTGTGTTAGAGTTAGGTTTAGAATTGGGTTAGGGTTATGGTTAGGACTAGGGTTAGAGTTATAGTTAAAATTAGGCTTAGGTTTAGTATTAGGGTTAGTGTTAGGTGTAGGGTTAAGGTTAGGTTTATTGTTAGTTATAGAGTTAGAGTTGGGGTTACAGTTAGTGTTAGGGTTAGTGTAAGGGTTAGTGTTAGATTTAGTGTTAGGGTTAGGTTTATGGTTAGGTTTAGGTAAGGGTTGGGGTTAGGGTTAAGGGTCATGTTAGTGTTAGAATTAAGTTAAGGGTTTGTGTTAGAATTAGGATTAGGGTTAGTGTTTGCATTATGGTTAGGATTAGTGTTAGAGTTAGGGTTAGTTTTAGGTTTAGGGTTAGTTTTAGAGTTACGGGTGGAGTTAAGGTTAGTGTTATGTTTAGTTAAGGTTAGTGTTAGGGTTAGGGTTGGTGTTAAGGTTACGGTGAGGGATAGGTTTATGGTTAGTGTTAGGGTTCGGATTAGGTTTAGTGTTAGTGTTTGTTTTAGGGTTAGCTTTAGGGTTAAGTAAGGGTGAAGGTTAGGGTTAGATTAGGGTCAGGTTACAGATTGGGTAAGGGTTTGTGTTAGAGTTAGAATTAGACATAGTGTTAGGGATAGGGATAGTGTTAGTTTTAGAGTTAAAGTTAGGGTTAGGTTTAGGGTTAGCGTTAGGGTTAGGGTTAGCGTTTGGGTTAGGGATGGGTTTAGTGGAATGGTTAAGCTTACTGTTGATTTTAGGATAAGGTTAGGGTTAGTGTTAGGGTTATTGTTAGGTTTAGGATTAGAGTTAGGATTAGGTAACGCTTAGTGTTAAAGTTAGATTTAGGGTTAGGGTTAGGTTTAAGTTTAGTGTTAGGGTTAGGGTTAGGGTTATTGTTAGCTTTAGGTTTAGAATTAGGGTTAAGTTTAGGGTTATGTTTAGTTTTATTGAGAGTTAGGGTTAGGGTTAGGTTTCTGGTTAGGGTTAGCGTTAGTTTTAGAGTTGGGGTTAGGGTTAGGTTAGTGTTAGGTTTAGAGTAAGGGTTTGAGTTAGGTTTAGGGTTAGGGTGAGGGTTTATCTTAGGGTTAGGGTTAGGGTTAGGGTTACTGTTAGGTTTAGAGTTCATTTGAGAATTAGGATTAGTGTTAGAGTTAGGGTTAGGTTTTGTGTTAGGTAAACAGATAGGGTTATGGTTAGGGTTTTGGTTAGGGTTAGGGTTTGGGTTAGCTATAGGGTGAGGGTTTTTGTTAGGGTTAGTGTAAGTGTTAGGGTTCATGTTATGTTTAGGGTAAGGGTTAGTGTAAGTTTTAGGTTTAGGTTTAGGGTTAGGGTTAGGGTTAGGGTTAGTTTTAGGGTTAGTGTTAGAGTTAGTTTTAGGTTTAGGTTTTGGGTTAGGGTTAGAATTCGTATTTGGGTTAGGGTTAGGTTTAGTGTTAGGGTTAGGTTAGGGTTATGATTAGAGTTCGTGTTAGGCTTAGGTTAGATTTAGGGTTAGGGTTAGGTTTAGTGATAAGTTTAATGATAGGGTTAGAGTGAGGGTTAGTGTTACGTTTGCGTTAGTGTTAGGTTTAGTGTTTGGGTTAGGGTTAGGGTTAGGCTTAGGTAAGTGTGAGTGTTAGGTTTCTAGAAGGGTCAAGGTTATGGTTTGGGTTAGGATATTTGTTAGGGTTATTCTCAGGGTTAGGGTTAGGGTTAGGGTTAGAGTTAGTGTTAGGATTAGGTTTAGGGTTATGTTTAGTGTTAGGGTTAGGAATAGAGTTACGGTTAGTGTTAGTGTTAGTGTTAGGGTTAGGGTTAGGTTTAGGCTTTGTGTTAGGGTTCGTCTTAGGGTTACGGTTTGGCTGAGGTTTAGGTTTCGTGTTAGGTTTAGTTTTAGGGTTATTGTTATGTTTAGGTTTAGGGTTAGGGTTAGAGTTTGGTTAGTGTTACGATTAGTGTTAGGGTTAGGTTAGGATTAATGTTGGGTTAAGAATTAGTATTAATGTTAGTGTTAGGGTTAGGGTTAGGGTTAGTGTTAGTGTTAGGGTTAGGATTAGATTTAGGGTTTGTCTTAGGGTTACAATTAGGGTTTTGTTGAGGGTTGGGCTTGGTGAAATAATTAGGGTTAGAGTTCGTGTTAGTTTTATGATTAGGATTAGATTTAGGTAAGGGCTAACATTATGCTTAGGTTAGGGTTAGGGTTATGATTTGGGTTAAGGTTTGTGTTGGGTTAGGTTTAGTGTTAGTGTTAGGTTTAAAGTTAGGGTTAGTGTTAGTGTTAGGGTTAGGGTTAGGTTTAGTGTTAGGGTTGGGTTAGGGTTAGGGTTAGGGTTTGTGTTAGATATAAGTTTAGGGTTAGTGTTAGGGTTCCTGTTAGGGATAGGTTTAGGGTTATTTTTAGGTTTCAGTTTAGGGTTAGGGTTAGGGTTGCATTTAGCATTTGTATAAGAGTTAGGATTAGTATTTGGGTTAGGATTAGTGTTAGGTTTAGTGTTAGTGTTAGGATTAGGGTTAGTTTTAGGGTGAGATTTAGGGTTAGTATTAGCATTTGAGTTAGGGTTAGGTTTAGGGTTAGGGTTATATCTAGAGTTAGGGTTAGAGTTAGTGTTAGGGTTAAAGATAGGGTTAACGTTAGGTTTAGTATTAGGGTTAAGTTTATTTTTAGGGTTTGTGTATGGGCTAGGGTTAGGGTTAGGTTTTCAGTTTGGGTTAGGTTTACAGTTAGTGTTAGGGTTAGTATTAGAGTAATGGTTAAAATTAGTTTTAGGGTTAGTGTTAGGATTATGGTTAGAATTTGGTTTAGGTTTAGC
Source organism: Marmota marmota marmota (assembly GCF_001458135.2). Taxonomy (NCBI): domain Eukaryota; kingdom Metazoa; phylum Chordata; class Mammalia; order Rodentia; family Sciuridae; genus Marmota; species Marmota marmota. The sequence goes on along the minus strand of NW_026005908.1, from coordinate 263,096 downwards.
GTTAGTGGTAGGGTAAGGTTTAGGGTTCGTGTTAGGGTTCGATTTAGGTTTAGTTTTAGGATTAGTGTTAGGGTTAGTTTTGGGATAATGTTAAGGTTATCTATAGGTTTAGGGTTAGGGTTAGTGTTAGGGTTGGGTTTAGGTTTAGGGTTAGGGTTAGGTTTAGGTTTATTGATAGGGTTAGCGTTAGTGTTAGTGTTAGTGTTAGTATTAGGGTAAGGGATATGATTAAGTTTAAGGTACGACTTAGGCTTACATTTAATTTTAGAGTTAGGTTTAGCATTAGGGTTAGGGTTAGGGTTAGGGTTAGTTGTTAGTGTTAGTGTTAGTGTTTGTTTAGGGACAGTGTTAGGGTTAGGGTTTCTGTTAATATTAGGGTTAGGTTAGTGTTAGGGTTAGGGTTTGGGTTAGTGTTATGGTTAGGGTTAGGTTTAGTGTTTCATTTAGGGTTAGTGTTAGGGTTGATGTTAGTGTTAGTGTTAGGGTTAGGGTTAGGTTTTGCATTAGTGTTAGGTTTGGGGTTAGGGTTAGGCTTACCGTTAGTGATAGGATTAGGGGTTTTATTAGGGTTAGTTTTAGGGTTAGTGTTATGGTTAGGGTTAGGGGTAAGGTTAAAATTAGTGTTTGTGTTAGGGTTAGTGTTAGTTTTAGGGTTAGTGTTAGGATTAGGGTTAGGATTACGGTGAGTTTTATGTTTAGTATTAGCGTTCGGGTTAGGGTTTGTTTTAGTGTTAGTGTTAGTATTAAGGTTAGGGTTAGGTTTAGGGTTAGTATTAGGGTTAGGGTTAGTGTTAGGGTTAGTGTTAAGTTCAGGTTAGTGTTAGGGATAAGTTTATATTAGGGTTAGGTTTAGGGTTAGTGTTAGCATTAGAGTTAGAGATAGAGTTATTGTTATGTTTAGGGCATGGTTTTATGGTTAACATTACAGTTAGTGTTAGGGATTGGTTAGGGTTAGTTTTAGGGTTAGTGTTAAATTTAGGGTTAGGGTTAGGGTTAAGATTCTTGCTAGGGTTAGGGATAGAGTAAGTGTTATGATTATGGTTAGAGTTAGGGTTAAGGTTAGGATTAGGGTTAGGGTTAGGTTTAGATTTAAGGTTAGGGTTAGGGTTAAAGTTAAAGTTAGATTTAGGTTTACATTAAGGTTTAGGTTTATTTTAGGGTTATGTTTAGAATTAGTGTTAGTGTAAGATAATGGTTGGGGTTAGGGCTAGGATTAAGATTAGGATTAGTGTTTTGGGGTTAGGTTTAGGGTTTGTCTTAGGGTTAATGTTAGGGTTATGTTTAAGGTTACAGTTATGGTTAGGGTTAGGTTAAGTTTAGGGTAGGTTAGGATTAGGGTTAGATTTAAGGTTAGTGTTAAGGTTAGGGTTAGGTTTAGGGTTAGGTTAAGTGTTAGTGTTAGGGTTAGGTATAGGTTAGTGTTAGGGTTAAAGTTAAGTTTAGGGCTAGGGTAAGGTTTAGGGTTAGTGTTATGTTTAGGGTTTGGGTTGGGGTTAGGGTTAGTGTTACAGTTAGGGTTAGGTCAAGGGTTAGCTTTAGTGTTTGGGATAGGGTTAGAGTTATATTTAGGGTTAGTGTTAGTGTTAGGGTTAGGGTTAGTTTCAGATTTAGGGTTAGGGTTAGTGTGAGGGTTAGGTTTATTTTTAGTATTAGGGTCATTGTTAGGGTTAGGATTTGGTTTAGGTTTAAAGTTAGGGTTTCTCTTAGAATTAAATTTAGTGTTAGTTTTAGGGTTATTTTAGGTTTGGGGTTAGTGTTTGGGTGAGGGCTAGGCTTAGTGGTATGGTTAGGTTTAGGATTCATGTTAGGGTGTGGTTTCGGGTTAGTGTTAGGATTAGGATGATGTTTAGAGTTAGCTAAGCATTAGAGTTAGAGTTAGGTAGGGTTAGCATTCTGGTTTGGGTTATATTGTGTGTTAGGATTAGGGTTAGGTTTAGGGTTAGGATTATGTTTATGGTTAGGGTTAGGGTTACTGTTAGGGTTAGGTTTAGGTTTTGTTAGAGTTACAGATAAGGTTATTGTTAGGGTTAGGGTTATGTTTAGTGTTAGGGTTCAGGTTAGTGTTAGGGATAAGTTTAGGCTAGGGTTAGGGTTAGGGTTAAGGTTAGGTTTAGGTTAGGTTTAGGGTTAGGTTTAAGGTTCCTGTTAGTGTTAGGGTTTTGGTTAGTGTTAGGTTTAGGGTTAGGGTTATTGTTAGGGTAAGTGTTAGGGTTAGGGTAAGAGTGAGGGTTAGGGTTAGGGTTATGATTAGAGTTAGTTTTAGGGTTAATGTTAGGGTAAGGGTTAGATTAAGGTTAGTGTTAGCAATAGGTTAAGAGTTAGTTTTAGTGTTTGGGATAGAGTTAGGGTTAGTTTTTGGGTTAGGGTTAGGGTTAGGTTTAGCATTAATTAAGGGTAAGCGTTATGTTTAGTTTTAGAGTTAAAGATAGGGTTATGTTTAGGGTTAGTGTTAGGGTTATGGTTAGGGTTTAGGTTAGGGTTGGGCTTAGTGGAATAATTAGGGTTACACTTTGTGTTAGGTTAGGTTTAGGTTTACTGTCAGGGTTATTGTTAGGTTTAAGATTAGGGTTAGGATTAGGGTTAGGTTTAGGGTTAGGATTAGGTTTAAGGTTAGAGTTCAGGTTAGTGTTAGGTTTAGTGTCAGGGTTAGGGTTAGGGTTAGATTTAGTGTTTGGTTTAGGATTAGGTTTAGGGTTAGTGTTAGGTTTAGGTTTAGGGTTAGGGTTAGTTATAGGGTTAAATTTAGCGATACAGTTAGGGTCAATGTTAGGGTTAGTGTTAGGATTAGGTTTTGTGTTAGAGTTAGTGTTGGAGTTTTGGTTAGTTTTAAGGTTAGTATTAGTGTAAGGTTTAGTGTTAGGGTTAAGGTTAGTGTTTGAGTTAGTGTTAGGATTTTCGGTAGGGTTAGGTTTAGGGTTAGGATTCGTGTTATGTTTAGGATTAGGTTTAGGTTTAGTGTTAGTGTTAGTGTTAGTGATAGGGTTAGTGTTAGTGTTAGCGTTAGTGTTAGTTTTAGGGTTAGGTGGTAAGGTTAGTGATATTTTTAGGATTAGTGTTAGTGTTGAGTTAGGGTTAGTTTTAGGTTTAAGTTTATTGTTAGGTTTAGTGTTATTAAGAGTTATGGTTAGGGTCAGGTTTCTGGTTAGATTTAGGGTTAGTTTTAGAGTTACGGTAAGGGCAGGATTAGGGTAGTGTTATGTTTAGGGTTAGGGTTTGTCTTATGTTTAGAGTTAGGGTTAGGCTTTGTGTTAGGGTAAGAATTAGGGTTAGGGTTATGGTTAGGGTTATTGTTATTAAGGTTAGGGTTAGGTTTTGTGTTAGGTTTACGGATAGAGTTTTGGTTAGGGTTAAGTTTACAATTAATGTTAGGGTTCGGGTTAGCATTAAGGTTATGTTTAGGTTATGGTTATGGCTAGGGTTAGGGTTAGGTTTAGGTTTAGGTTTGGGTTAGAGTTCGGGTTATGGTAGGGTTCGTGTTATGGTTATTGTTAGGGTTAATGTAAGGTTCAGGTTTAGGGTTAAGTTTAGGTTTATTGTTAGAGTTAGTTTTAGGGTTACAGTTAAATTGAATGTTAGGTTTAGGGTTAAGGTTAGGGTGAGGTTTAGGTTAGGGTTAGGATTAGTGTTACAGTTTTGTTATGTTTAGGGTTAGGGTTAGGTTAGTGTGAGAGTTAGTGTTAAAATTTGGGTTAGGGTTAGGGTTAGTTTTAGGTTTAGGGTTAGGGTTAGGGTTAGGATTTGTGTTACGGTTAGGGTTAGGGTTAGGGCTGGGTTAGGTTAAGTGTTAGTGTCATGGTTAGGGTTATGCTTAGAGTTAGTGTTACGCTTATGTTAGGGTTAGGTTTTGTGTTAGGGTTAGTGATAAGTTTAGTGTTAAGGTAAGAGTGAGGGTTAGTGTTAGGGTTTGTATTAGGATTAGGGTTAGTGTTTGGGTTAAGTTTAGGGTTAGGATTAGGTAAGGGTAATGGTTAGGTTTATATAAGGGTCAGGGTTATGGTTCGGGTTAGGGTTAGCCTTAGGTTTAGGGTTACGGTTAGGATTAAAGTTAGAGTTAGTGTTAGGATTACGTTTAGGATTAGGTTTAGTGATAGGGTTAGGATTAGGTTTCAGATTAGTGTTAGGTTTAGTGTTAGGGTTAGGGTTTGTGTTAGGGTTCGTGTTAAATTTAAGGTTTGGGTTAGGGTTAGGGTTCGTTGTAAGGTTAGGTTTAAGGTTAGTGTTATTGTTAAGGTTAGGGTAAAGTTTAGGTTAGGCTTAAGGTTAGGCTTAGGGTTTCGGTCAGGGTTGAGTCTAGTGGAATGATTAGGTTTAGGGTTAGTGTTAGAGTTAGGATTAGATTTAGTCTTAGTGCTATTGTTAGGTTTAACATTAGGGTTAGGTTTAGGTAAGATTTAGCATTATGGTTAGGTTGTGTTTAGGGTTATGGTTTGGGTTAGGGTTTGTGTTTTGGTTAGGGTAAGGGTTAGTGTTCGATTTAAGGTTAGGGTTAGGGTTAGGTTTAGTGTTAGGGTAAGGGTGAGGTTAGCTTTATTGTTAGGTTTAGGATTAGGTTTAGGGTTACTGTTAGGGTTAGAGTAAGGTTTAGTGTTAATTTTATTTTTTGTATTAGGGTTACAGTTAGGCTTAGGATTAGGGTTCTTGTTAGAGTTTGGTTTAGGGTTAGTGATAGATTTACATTTAGGTTTAGGTTTAGGGGTAGTGTTACAGACAGGGTTAAGGTTCGTGTTATGGTTAGGATTAGGGTTAGGGTTAGTGCTAGGGTTTGGATAGATTTAGTGTTAGGGTTAGCATTAGGTTTAGGTTTAGTGTTAGAGTTAGGGTTCGTGTTAGGGTTATGGTTAGGTTTGGGATTGGGATTCATGTTAGGGTTAGGGTTACAGTTAGGATTAGGGTTAGGGTTAGTATTAGTGTTAATGTTAGGGTTATGGTTAGGTTTAGTGTTACGGTTAGGGTTAGGGTTAGGTTTAGTGTTATGATTAGGGTTAGGGTTACGTTTAGGGTTAGTGAAAGTGTTAGAGTTAGGGTTAGGGTTAGTGTTAGGTTAGTGTTAGTGTTAGGTTTAGGGTTAGGTTTAGTGTTAGGATTAGGATTATGTTTAGGGTTAGTGTTAGGGTTAGGGTTAGGGTTAAGTGTTAGGTTCAGGGTTAGGATTAGGGTTCATGTTAGATTTATGTTTAGGGTTAGGATTAGGGTTCATGTTAGGGATATGTTTAGGGTTAGTGTTAGGTTTAGGTTTAGGGTTAGCATTAGTGTTATAGTTAGGGTTGGTGTTAGGATTAATATTTGGGTTAGATTTAGTGTTAGGTTTAATGTTAGTGTTAGGGTTAGGGTGAGGTTTAGGGTTAGTATTAGTGGTCTGGTTAGGGTTAGGTTTAGGTTTAGTGTAAAGGATATGGTTAGGGTTTATTGTTAGGTTTAGGTTTAGGGTTAGGGTTAGTGTTAGGGTTAAAGTTAGGGTTAGGTTTATGGTTAGTGTTAGGGTTTAGATTAGGGATTGGGTTTGTGTAAGGGTTAGGTTTAGGATTAGGTTTACATTTTGGGTTAGGGTTAGAGTTAGAATTAGTTTTAGGGTTAGGGTTAGAATTTGGCTTAGGTGTAGCTTTGCTGGTAGGGTTAGGTTTAGGCTTTGTTGGTAGGGTTAAGTTTAGGTTTAGTTTTAGGGTTAGTTTTATGGTAGGGGTTAGGGATAGTGTTAAGGTTATGGATAAGTTTCAGGTTAGGGTTAGTGTTAGGGTTAGGTTTAGGTTTAGTGTTATGGTTAGGGTTAGGGTTAGGTTTAGGTTAAGTGATAGGGTTAGTGTTAGGGTTAGTGTTAATGTTAGGATAAGGGTTAGGGTTAATTTTCTGGTTAGTCTTAGGTTTAGTTTTAGAGTTAGTGTTAGGGATAGGGTTAGGGTTATGGTTATTTTTAGGGTTTGGATTAGGGTTTGTGTTATGCTCAGGGTTAGTATTGGTATTTCATTTAAGATTAGGGTTATTTTTGTGTTAGGGTTAGGGTTTGGGTTAGTGTTACTGATAGGGTTAGGTTTAGTGTTTCATTTAGAGTTTGGCTTAGGGTTAATGTTAGTTTTAGTGTTAGGGTTAGGGTTAAGGTTAGAATTAGGTTGAGTTTTAGGTTTGGGTTTAGTGACAGGTTTAGTGTTAGGGTTAGGATTAGTGTCACTGTTAGGTTTATGGTTAGTTTTCGGGTTAGGTTTAGTCTTAAGTTTAGGGTTAGTGTAGGTTTAGTGTTAGTGTTCAGTTAGTGATAAAATTAGGGTTAGGGTTTTCTTTATGTTTCATCTTAGGGTTATGGTTAGGGTTAGTGTTAGGTTTAGGGTTAGGATTAGTTTTAGAGTTAGTTTTAGGGTTAGTGTTAGTGTTAGGATTAGAGGTAGAATTCATGTTAATTTTAGGGTGAGGGTTAGTATTAAGTTTAGGTTTAGTGTTAGGGTTAGTGTTAGTGCAAGTGTTACAGTTAGCGTTAGGTATAGTGTTAGGTTTAGGGATAGGTTTAGGGATAGTGTTAGGGTTAGGGTTAGGGTTACATTTTGTGTTAAGTTTAAAGTTAGGGTTAGGGATAGGGTTAGTGTTAGGGTCAGGGTAGTTTTAGCATTAGTTTTATGGTTAGGTATAGGGTATTAGTGTTAGGCTTACAGCTCATTTTAGGGTTAGGGTTAGGGTTACGGTTATGGTTAATGTTAGTGTTAGGGTTAGGTTTAGCATTAGGGTTAGTGTTGGTTTAGGGTTAGGTTCAAGTTATGGTAAGTGTTAGGTTTAGGGTTAGTGTTAGGATTAGGGATAGGCTTAGGGTTAGTTTTAGGGTTAGGGTTAGGATTTCTGTTAGGGTTAGTGTTAGGGTGAGTGTTATGGTTAGGGTTAGGGTTTGTTTTAGGGTTAGGTTTAGTTTTAATGTTTGGGTTAGGGTTATTGATAGTGTTATGGTTAGGGATAGGTTTAGGGTTACTGTTAGGCTTAGGTTTACTGTTAGAGTTGGGGTTAGGGTTAGTGTTTGGGTTAGGATTAGGTTTAGTGTTAGGGTTAGTTTTAGTGTTAGGGATAAGGTTAAGTTTAGTGTTAGGGTTAGAGTTATGGTTACGGATATATTTAGTGTTAGTGTTTGTGTTAGAGTTAGGGTTAGTGTTAGGGTTATGGTTAAGCTTAGGATTTGGGTTAGTGTTAGGGTTGGGATAAGGGTTAGGGTTAGGGTTAGAGTTACAGTTACAGTTAGGATTCAGATTAGGTTTAGTGTTATGGTTAGGTTTGAGTTAGGGTTAGGATTAATGTTTGTGTAAGGATTAGATTTAGGGTTAGGTTTAGGGTTAAGTTTATTGTTAATGTTATTGTTAGATTTAGGTTAAGGTTAGTTATAGGGTTTGTGTTAGGGTTAGTGTTAGGGTAAGTTTTAAGTTAGGTTTAGGGTTAGTTTTAGGTTAGGGTTAGGGATATGGTTAGTGTTAGGGTTTGTGTTAGGTTTAGGTTTAGTGTTAGTGTTAGTGTTAGGTTTAGGGTTAGGATTTTAATTTGTGTTAGGTTTTGTGTTAAGCTTAGGGATAAGGTTAGGTTTAGGGTTAGGGTTAGAGGTAGTGTTAAGATTAGGGTTAGGGTTAGTGTTAAGTTTAGGGTTAGTGTTAGTGTTAGGGATAGTGTTAATGTTAGGGATAGGTTTAGTGTTAGGGTAGTTGTTAGGGTTAGAATTAGGGTTAAGTTTAGTGTTTTGGTTAAGGTTAAATTTAGTGTTAGGGTTAGGATTAGGTTAGGGTTAGTTTTAGGGTTAGGGTTTGGGTTAGTGTGATGGTTAGAGTTAGGTGTAGGTTTCATATTAGAGTTATGGTTATGGTTATGATTAGGGTTAGGATTAATGTTTGGGTTAGGGTTAGTGTTAGGTTTAGGTTTAGTGTAGGGGTTAGGGTTAGGGTTAATGTTATGATTAGGGTTTGGGTTAAGTTTAGGATTAATGTTTGGTAAGGTTTAGTTTTAGAATTAATGTTAGTATTAGGATTAGGTTTAGGGATAGTGTGAGGTTTAGGGTTAGTATTAGCATTTGGGTTATGGTTAGGTTTCAGGTTAAGGTAAGGGTTATGGTAAGTTTTAGGTTTAGTGTTAGGTTTAGGGTAAGTGTTAGGGTTAATGTTAGGGTTATGTTTAGGTTTATTGTTAGGATTAAGATTAGTGTTAGGGTTTGTGTAAGGGCTTGGTTTATGGTTAGGGTTACAGTTTGGGTTAGGGTTAGAATTGGGTAGGGTTTAGGGTTAGTGTTAGGGTTAGGTTTAGGGTTATTGTTAAAATAAGATTTAGTTTTAGGGTTAGGGTTAGGGTTAAAGTTAGTGTTCAGGTTAGGGTTAGAGCTAATATTAAGGTTAGGCATAGGTTTATGGTTAGGGTTAGTGTTAGCGCTAATGTTAGTATTAGGGTTAGTATTATGGTTACAGTTAGGGTTAGGTTTAGGGTTAGTGTTAGTTTTAGTGTAAGGGTTAGTGTTCGTGTAAGGGTTCTGGTTATGCTTAGGTTTAGTTTAAGAGTAAGGGTTAGGGTTAGTGTTAGTGTTAGTGTTAGGGTTAAGGTTTGTGTTAGGGTCAGGGTTAGTATTAGGGTTCGAGTTAAGATTATGGTTAGTTTAGTGTTAAAATTAGGGTTGGGTTAGTGTTAAGGTTAGGGTTTGGGTTAGTGTTTCATTTAGAGTTAGGGGTATTGTTAATGTTAGTGTTAGGGTTAGGATTAAGGTTAGGATTAGTGTTAGTGTTAGGTTTAGGTTTAGGTTCATGCTTAGGGTTAGTGATAAAGTTAGGGTTCGGATTATGGTAGTGTTAGGGTTCGGGTTTTGGTTAGGTTAGGGTTAGGGTTATTTTAGTGTTAGGATTATTGTTTTGGTTAGGGTTAGGGTTAGGGTTAGGATTCGTGTTCATGTTAGGATTAGTGTTAGGGTTAATGTTATGCTTATTGTTAGGTATAGGGTTAGATTTAAATTTAGTGTTGGTGTTAGTTTTATGGTTAGGGTTATTGTTAGCTTTATGGTTAGGGTTAGGTTTAGTGACATAGTGTGTTAGGGTTAGGATAGTGTTAGTGTTAGGGTTATGGTTAGGTATAGGGTTAGGGTTAGTCTTAGGGTTACGGTTAGTATAGTTTTAGGGTTAGGGTTAGGTTCATGATAGGGTTATGGTTAGGGTTCAAATTAGGTTTTGTGTTAGTGTTACGGTTATGGTTAGTGTTAGGGTTAGGGTTAAGATTATGTTTAGGGTTAGGTTTCGGTTAGGGTTAGGGTTAGCATTTGTTTTAGTAAAAAGTTTAGGGTTAGGGTTAGGGTTAGTGTTAGGATTAGGTTTAGGGTTCCTGCTAGTGTTAGTGTTAGTGTGAAGTTAGGGTTAGAGTTCGTGTTAAGTATAGTGGTAGGATTAGGGTTAGGTTTAGTTTTAGTGTTAGGGTTAGGGTTAGGGTTAGTGTTAAGGTTAGGTTTAGGGTTAGGCTTAGTGTTACGTTTAGGGTTATTTTAGTTTTAGTTTTATGGTTATTGTTAGGTTTACTGTTAGGGTTCAGTAAGGGTTAGGGTTAGGTTTAGACCTGCGGTTAGTGTTCTGGTAAGAATGGTGGTCAGGGTTAATTAAAGGTTTGGGATAGGGTTAAAGCTAGAGTGAAGGCTAGGGTTAGGACTATTTATAGGGTTAGGGTTTTGATTAGCCTAAAGATTAAGTATAGGTCTAGGGTTATCATTAGGTTTAGGGATTTGCTAACGATTAGGGATAGGGTTAGAGCTACTGTTAGGAGTAGGGTTAGGGTAAGGGTAAGGTATGATTTTACAGCTAGATTTAGAGCTAGGATGAGGATTAAATTTAGGGTTAGAGATAGGGTTAAGTGTAAGGTTAAGATTAAAACTAGTGTTAGGCCTAGGATTAGGAGTATGGATTGAGTTAGGGTTATGTGAGCATTAGTGCTAGGGCTAATGTCATGTATAGGATTATGGTTATGGATGGTTTTTGGGATAGGTTTTTGCTAGGTATAATATAAGAGTTTGGATGAGGGTAGGGTCAGGTTTAGAGGTAGGGGTATTATTATGGTCAAGGTCAGAGTTAGGGTTTGGTTTGGTTTAGGTTAATGTTTAGGATTAGGGCTCGAGTTAGCATTAGGGTTAAGGTTAGAGTTAGGGTAATGATATGGTTAAGGTTAGGGTTCAGGTTAGGTTTAGGGTAATGGACAGGTTAGGGTTAGGGATAATGCTAGGGTCAGGCTGAGGATTAGCATTAGTGTTAGGGTTAGGTTTAGGGTAATGGATAGGGTTAGAACTAGGGTTAGGGCTAGGTTTATGGTTAGTTAGGGGTAGGGTTAGGGTTAGGTTTAGTTTTAGTGCAAAGATTAAAGTTAGGTTTAGGTTTAGGGTAAGGTTAGGGTTAGGTTTAGGGTTCGAGTTAGGGTTAAACTAGGGTTGGTCTTTGATTAGGGCTAGGTTTGGGGTTATGTTTGGGCTATTCTTAGGGATATGGCTAATTTAAGAACTAAGGTTATGATTAGGGCTAGTTTTAGGGTTACATTTAGGACTAACTCTAGTTTTAGGATTAGGTTAAATTTTAGGGTGATGTTTTGAACTAGGGTTAGTGTTAGTGTCAGAGTCAGGGTCACGGTTCATTTTAAGGTTAGGGATAGGACTCAAATTAGGGTTAGGCTTAGGGATAGATGTAGGGTTAGGATGTGGTTTAGGTTAAGGGTTAGGGTTAGTCCTATGGCTCGGTTTTGTTTTAGGACTAAAGCTAAAATTAAGTGTAGTTTTATGATTAGCGTTAGTGTTATTGCTACTGATAGGGTGAGTTTATTAGGAGTAGATTTACAGTTATGGCTAATTCTGGGGTTAAAGCTATGGCAACTGGTAGAGCTAATATTTGGGCTAGTGTTTGGGTTATGGTAAAGGATAGGGTTAGAACTAGGAATAGGACTATGGAAAGAGATAGAGTTAGTCTTATGGGTAAATTTTGAGTTAGAGTTAGGGCTAAATTAGGGCTAGGAATAGGTCTAGGGTTAGTGTTAGGCTTAGGCCTAAGATTAGGGCTATGTTTATGGTTAAGTTTAGGGAAAGGGATGCCTGTTTGATTTCTACCTCCATTTCCACTTACTCATAGGTGTCAAAATGAAGTGAAACCTTAAAATACAAAGTGTTCAAGATAGTGAACCATTGAATTGAGAAGAACATAACTTGGGAGCATACTAAGGCTAGATAAAAGATGACTCCTCCCCAGTATCAAAGAAATTTGAACAAAACTAATTCTCATCCTCACATTACCTCTAACCCTAGCCCTAGCCATAACCATAAACCTAACATTAACCCTAACCTGATTAGAGAACCATTGATCCAAGTATTCCTGCACTTGGGGAGCCTTGTGGGGCAAGCTAAGTGATGAATCCTACGCAGCATCAAACAAATCTGACCAAATAATAATGGAAGGTATTGCAGTACATGCATATTTTTCTGTTTTCTCCTAAAAAAACTCATAGATTAAGTTGTTTTTGCATGCTGAAGCATAGGCCTACTTTTACAAGGAACATACCACAGTCCCTACAGAGAACTGATGGAGTGTGTGAAGTTTCAAGCAGCTAGCACAAACCTGTTTGATTTTCAACTCCATTAACTTTCCCGTATATGTCAAAATGAAGTGAAATCTTAAAATACAAACTGTGCCTGACAGCAAACCTGTGAACGGGGAAGGCCTAAACCTGGGGAACATAGTAAATCTAGCTAAAAGATAAACCCTTCCAAGTATCAAAGAATTTTGAATAAAACTAACTCTAATCCAAACACTAGCTCTAACCCTAATTCTTCCCCTAACCCTAGCATTTTTATGAAACCTTTAACCGTAGAATTTCCAAACTTAGGCAGCATAGTCAGGCAAGCTAAGGTATGAATGCTGCAGAGTATCAAAGAAATCTTTCCAAAAAGTTTATGGAGTATATCAGTACATGCATATTTCCCTGTAATCTCCTAAAGGACTCTTGGATAAATTTGTTTTTACATGCTTCAGCTTAGGTCTACTGTCACAAGGACACACAAGAGATTGCTCACAGAGAATTGATGGAGTGTGAAGTTTCAAGCAGCTAGCACCAATACTGTTTGAGTTCCACCTCCATTTCCATTTACCTGTATAGGAGAAAATGAACTAAAATTTTAAAATACTCACTGTTCCTTACAGTGAACCATTGAACATAGGAGGCCCAAACATGTTGAGTGTAGTAAGGATAGGAGAAAAATGAATCCTGATCAGTATAAAAGAAATTTGAAAAAAAGTAACTCTAATTATAATACTAGCTCTAACATAGCCCTAACACTAGCCCTAACACCATCCTTAACACAAATCCTAACCTGATTCAAAACCTGATGATTTTAGGTTCCCAAACTTGGGGAGCCTATTGGGCTAAGCTATCAGAGAAATCCTATGCCGTATCAAAGAAATATGACCAAATAATTGAGGTGGTATTTCAGTTCATGCAAATTTCTCTGATTTCTGCTAAAGGGCTCTTGGATAAAGTTGTTTTTTTTTCCATCTTCATCTTAAGGCTACTTTCACAAGGAACAAACAGAGAGTTCCCACTGAGAACTGATTCAGTGTTTGAAGTTTCAAGAAGCTAAAACAAACCCGGTTTGATTTCAACCTCCATTTTCATTACCTATATAGGTCAATATGAAGTGAAAACCTAAAAAAAAAAAAAAAAAAAAAAAAAAAAACAGAGTTTCCCTGTTAGTGAACCATTGAAATCAGAAGGCCCAAACCTGAGGAGCTTATTAAGGCTATGTAATAGATGACTCCTTCCAAGTATCAAAGAAATTTGTACAAAACTCACTCTCACCCTAACACTACATCTAACCCTAGCCCTAACCCTAAACCTAACACTAACCCTAACCTGACTTGAGAACCATTGATCCAAGAAGTCCCACATGGGGAGAGCTTTGTGGGGAGAGTTAAATAATGAAGCCTACTCAGTATCAAACAAATCTGACAAAATAATTATGAGAGGAATTTCAGTGCATGCATATTCCCTGCTTTCTTCTAAAGGGCTCTTGGATAAAGTTGTTTTTGCATGATTCAGCATAGGAACATACCAGAGTGTCCCCACAAAGAATTGAGGGTATGTGTGCAGTTTCAACCAGCTAGAATAAACCCTGTTTGATTTCCAGGTCCATTTACATTGACTCGTATAGGTCTAAATGAAGTAAAATGAAAATATTAACTGTTCTGGACACCAAACATTTGAAACAAAAGACCTACACCTGGGAAAGAGAGTAAGGTTAGTTAAAGATGAATCCTGGATTGTATCAAAGAAATTTGAATAAAGTAACTCTAACCCTAACGCTACCTCTAAACTGAGCCCTAATCCTAACCCTAATCATTAACATAGCCCTATCCCTAACCCTAACTTTAACTCTAATTTTAACTGTAACCATTTCCCAAACCCTAGCTCTAACTCTATCCATTACCATAACTCTAACCCAAAACATAATGCTAAACATAGCCTTAACCTTAACATTTACCCTAAATCTGCTCTAACCCTAAACCTTGCCCTAGCCCTAAATCTAGTTCCAACCATAACACTTACCGTAAACCTAATCCCAATTCTAGACCTAATCATAACCGTAACCCTAACACTAACACTATCCCTAATCCTAACCATAAACGTAGCCCTAACTCGAGCTATAATCCTATCTTTTACCCTAAACTTAAGCCTAATCCAAATGCTAACCATAGGACTAAACCTAACTGTATAGCTATTCCTAAGGATATTCAAAACGGTAAACCTAATCTGAACCCTAAACCTAACCATATCCATTACTGTAAACCTAATGCTAAATTGAGCCTTAACTCTAAACCTTAACCAAAACCAATCCCTAATCCTGACTCTGACTGTAATAACACACCTAGCTCTAAACTTGACCTTTACCCTAAACCTAAACCTTACAGTAGACCTATTCATAACCAAACCATACAACTACCCTTAACTAAGATGCTAGAACTTACATTAGCCCTAGCCTTAATCCTAGCCCTAGCCATAACACAAACCCTTATCCAAGCCATAAACCTAGCCTTAATCCTAACCCTCAAACTAACCCTAAACCAAGACCTACTATTAACAACAAAACTTGTCCTAAATTTACATCTAACGGTATCCATTACCCTAAATATAACCCTTATCCTAATGCTAACCCTAGGATTAACCCTAACCCTAACACTATCCCCAAAACTGTCAATTACCCTAAACCTAACCTGAACCCTAAATGTAACCCTATCTTTATCCTAACCCTAACCCTAACTCTAATTCGAGCCATAACACTAAACTCAAACCTAAACCAAGCCCTAACAATGACCCTGGCCCTAACAATTTTCCTAACTCTAAATCTGACTCTTACCATATACCTAATACTTATAATAGACCTAGCCATAAAACTTTCCCTAAAACTATCCCTAGACATGACATTAGCCCTAGCCATAATTCTAGCCCTAACCATAACACAAACCATGGCCCTTATCCTAGCCCTAAACATACCCTTAATTACAATCCTAACCCAAACTCTAGACCTAACCCTGACACTAACTCTAGTACTTATCTTAGCCCTAATTTAGCCCTATCCCTAACCCTAGTCCTAAGACTAACTCTAACTCTCACATTAGACATTTCACTCATTCTAACCCTTACTGTAACCCTAATCCTAGCCCTAACCCTAGCCCTAACCCTTGTCCTGTCCTTTGCACTAGCACTAATCTTAGACAAAACCTAACTCTAAATTGAGCTCTAACTCTAAGACTAAGCCAAACCCTAACACTAGCCCAAACTATAACACTAAACATAAAACTAGCCCTAACCCTAGCCCTAGCCCTAAAACAAAAGCGAGCTATAGCTATAACACTAACCCTTGACCTAAACCAAACCCTAACCTTAAACTTAGCCCTAACCCCAACTCTAATATGAGTTGTAAACCAAAACTTTAAACTAACCCAGAACCTGACACTCACCCTAATACTACTAGATCTAAACATCACCCTAACCCTAAACCTAACCCTAGCACTATCTCTAGCCCTAAAACCCTTAAACTAGCCCTAAGCCTCACCCTAGTACTTACATTAGCCCTATCCCTAAACCTATCCCTTACTTAACACAAAACCTAGCCCTAATCCTAGGTTTAATCATAGCCCTATTCATAACCATAAACCTAGCCCTAAATTGATCTTTAACTCTATCCATTACCATAACCAAAACCATTACCCTAATGTTAACCCTAGGCATGAACCTAAACCTATCCTTAATCTTAACCCAATCTATTACCCTGAACCTAACCTGAACCGAAACCTAACAATATCATTACCCTAACCCTAACACTAAAACTAATTCAAGCCATAACTTTAAACTTTAACCTATCCCAAACCCTAAAACTGACGTTGACCCTAATAAAACCCATAGCTCTAAACTTGAACATAACCCTACACCTAATCCTTACCCTAGACGTAGCCATAATCCTAATCTGAAAACTATATTTAACCATAATTCTGGACCTGAAATTAGCCCTAGCCCTAAACTGAGTCCTAAAACTAAAGCAAACCCTAGCCCTCATCTTAGACCTAAACCTAGTTTTAATCATAACCCTACCCATAACCCTAATTCTAACCCTCACCCTACCTCTCTACCTAGCTATAATGCCATCTCTTACCCTAAACTTAACCCCAACCCTAACCCTAACTCTAGGCTTAAGCCAAACAATAAATCTAGCCTTAATCCTAGCACTAATTTAGCCCTATCTCTAACCCTATCACTAACCCTAGCCCTAAGAATCACTCTAACTCTCGCCCTATACCTATCCCTAGTTCTAACCCTATCCTTTACCATAACCCTATCCCTTACCATAACCCTATCCCTAGCCCTAACCCTTGCCTTATCCTTAGTCCCAGCCCTAACCCTAGATCAAACCCTAACTCCAAATCTAACCCTAACCCTAAGCCTAAGCTTAACACTTACACTATCCCTAAACCTAACCCTAGGACTAAACGAAAACCAAGCAATAGCCCTAACCCTAAACATTAACATAAACCAAACCCTAACACTAAACTTAGACCTATTCTTAGTCCTAATTCCAGTTCTAACACTAACTTTAAAACTAACACTGACCTTAACTCATATCCTAACACTCAACCTAGCTCTAAACACGGCCCTCACCTTAAACCGAACTCTAAGAATAAACCTAACAATAATTCGAGTCCTATCTCTAACCCTAAAAGGAACCCTGACCTGACTCTTACCCTAACACAAACCCTAGCTATAAATATCATGCAAAACTTAAACCTAACACTAACACTAAACCTAACCATAACACTAAAACTAACCTAATTTTAACCCTAGTACTTATATTAGCCACAGCCCTAATCCTATCCCTAACCCTAACACAAAAACTAGTCCTAATCTGAGCCCTAAACCTAGATTTAATCCTAACTCTAACCCTAACCATAGCCCTAAACCTAGCTTTAAACAATCCCTTAGCCTAACCAAAATCCTAAACCTAAGGATAAACCTAGACCTATCGCTAACCCTTAGGCTAACCAAAACCCTAACTCTATTAATAGCCTACACCCTAGCTCTCATTCTAGCTCTAACCCTATCCCAAATTCTAACCCTAATCCTGACCCTTATACTGACCCTACAACTAATTCTAGGTCTAACTCTAACCCTAACTCTAACCCAAAATCTTTGGTAATCCCATCCTTAGACCTAACCCTGAAGCTAACTCCCAGCCTAGCCCTAACCATATCTCAGAACCTAACCCTTATGTTAAACATAACACTAAACCCAACTCTAGTTATAACCCTCACCCTAATCCTAACTCAAGACCTAATTCTAACCATAACCCTAGCCATAACCTTAACTCTAACTGTACACAATACCCTAAACATTACCCGATGCTAATGTAACCCTAGACCTAGCCCTAACCCTATCACTATCACCCAAACTGTTAATTACCCTAAACCTAACCTGAACCCTAATCCTAAATTTATCATTACCCTAATGCTAATTCGAGCCCTAACCCTAAACTCAAACCTAAACCAAAGTCCAACACTGACCCTGACATTAATAATTCCCCTAGCTCTAAACCTGATTATTACCCTTTACCTTACACTTACACTAGACTTAGACTTAAACTTAACCCTAAAACTATCCCTAACCATAACCCTAGACCTGACTTTAGCCCTAGCCATAATCCTAGCCCTAACCATAGCACAAACACTAGTCCTTATCCTAGCCCGAAACATAGCCTTAATTATAACCCTAACCCTAATCCTAGGCCTAAACATATCACAAAACATAGCACAAATCTTAGCCCTAATTTAGCCCTAGCCCTAAACCTAACCCTAGCCCTAGACCAAAGACTAACTCTAACTCTCACCCTAGCCCTAAATCTAGTTCTAACCCTATACTTTACTGGAAGCCTAATCCTAACCTGAACTGTAGGTCTAAACCTAGCCCTACTCATATACCTGGCCATAACCCTAGATCTAACCCTAACTCTAAATCTAACTTTAACAATAAGCATAAGCCTAAACCTAACCCTAGCCCTAACCCTAAGTCTAATCCTAAAACTAGTCCTAACCTTAGCCCTAGCACTAAAAAAAAAAAAGCCATAGACCTAACCCTAATCCTTAACATAAACCAAGCATTAATCCAACACCTAGCCCTAACCCTAGCAATAATTCGAGTCTTAAGCCAAACCCTAAAACTAACCCTCACCCTGACTCCGAACTTAACACTAACCCTAGGTCTAAATATCACTGTAACCCTAAACCTAAACCTAACACTAAACCTAGTCCTAACCCCTAACACTAACATTAACCCTAATCATAACCCTAGTACTTACATTAGCCGTAACCCTAACCCTAGTCCTAACTTAACCCAAATCCTAGCCCTATTCTGAGACCTAACCCTAGCTTTAACCCTAATCCTAACTCTAAACCTATCACTAATTGTAACCATAACCCTAGCTGTAACCCTAGCTCTAACCCTATCCATTACCCTAACCCTAATGCTAACCCTAGGCTTAAACCTAAACCTATCCCTAATCTTCACCCTATCCATTACCCTAAATCTAATGTGAAACCTAAACCTAACCCTATCATTATGCTGATCCTAATCTTATTGCTAATTTGAGTCCTAACTTTAAACCTTAACCTATCCAAAACACTAATCGTGACCATGACCATAATAATACCCTTATTTGTAAACCTGACCCTAACCCTAAACCTAATGCTTACACAAGGCATAGCCATAAACCTAACCTTAATCTATCTTTAACCATAACCCTAGACCTGAAATTAGCCCTAACCATAATCCTAGCCCTAAACCTAGCCTTAACCCTAACCCGAACCATAACTTGAGCCCTAACCCTAATTCTAACCCTCACCGTAGCCCTAATCCTACCAATAACACCATCCCTTACCATACACCTAACCATAACCCTAAACCTAAACCTAACCCCCGGCCTAACCCTAAGCCTAATACTAACAGTAAGCCTAGCGCTAATCCTAGCCCTAATTTAATCGTATCCTAACCCTAACCCTAGCCCTAAGACTAACTATAACTCTTGCCCTAGCCCTAGTTCTATCCTTAGCCCTATTATAACTCTAGATCTAAACGTAACAATAAATCTAAACTTAACTCTAAATTTAACTGTAATAATAAGCCAAACCAAACCCTAAAACTACCCCTAACCATAATGCTAATCCAAAAACTTGTGTTAGTCCTGGCCCTATGCATAAAACAAAACCAAGCCACATCCCTAACACAAACTCTTAACCTAAACCAAACCCAAACCTTACACCTAGCCCAACTCTAACTCTAAATATTATTCTGACTCTGACACTGACCCTAACACAAATCCTAGCTCTAATCATCACCCTAACTTAAATTAACCCTAACACTAGACCTAGCCTTAACTGTAACCCTAAAACTAGCCTTAATTGTAACCGTAGTTCGTACATTAGTCATGGTCTTAACCCTAGAATTAACCCTAACACAAATTCTACCCTTGATCTGAGCCCTAAACTTACTTTTAACCCCAATCTTAACTCTAACTCTAGCCCTAAACCTAATCCTAACCCTAGCCCTAACACTAGCTCTAACACTATCACTTACCCTAAGCCAAACCCTAACCCAAATGCTAACCATAGTCCTAACCCTAATCCTTAGCCTAACTTCAACTCTAACCATATTACTAGTCTTAACCCTAGCCCTCATTCTACCTCTAAACCTAACCCTGACCCTCATCTGACCCTAAAAGTATCCCTGTAAAATATCTGACCCTAAACATAAACCAAAACCTAACACTAGACTTACTCGTAACCCTATACATATACCTAAGCCTAACACTAGACCTAGACCCAAAGCTAATCATAAATATAGCTATAAATCTACCCCTAGACTTAAACAAAATCCTAGCACTAGCCCTAACAATAACCCTTAACATAAACCAAACACTTACCCTATCTCTAGACCTAAACCTAGTCCTAATTCTGGCTCTAACCCTAAACCTAACCCTATCCCAAACACTGACCCTGATCCAAACACTTAAACTAGCTTCACACCTCACACTAACCCAAAACCTAGACCTAACACTAGACCTAGCCATAACCCTAAACCTAAAACTAGCCCTAAACATAACCCTAGCTTTCACATTACCCATAGTCCTAACCCTAGCCCTAAACCTAAAAAAAAAAAAAAAAAAAAAAAACCTAGAGCAAATCCTAGGCCTAAACTTAGCTCTAAGCATAAACCTTATCCTAGACCTAACCCAAACCCTAACTCTAAACCTTACCCTCTCCTTAGACCTAACCCTAGCTCAATGCCTAAACCTTACACTAAATATAACACTAGCCTTATCCTAAATACTAATCCTAACACTAGCCCTAATCCCATACTTAAACCTAGCCAAACTTTAGCTCAAACCATATCCATTACCCTAAACCTAGCCCTAATTAAAACCCTATCCCTAATACTAAACCTAACTCTAACCATAAACTTGAACTTAGAACTAAACCTAAACCTAACCCTCGCACTGGCCCTAACCCTAGCTCAAACACTAACCTTTATCCTAACCTAACCATAACCTTAACCCTAAACTAACACTTACCTATCACTAACACTTACCCTAATCCAAACCCTATCCCTATCCCTAAACCTAATCCTAATCCTAGACTTAATCCCAACCATAACTTAGTCCTAAACCTAGCTCTAAAACTATCCATTACACTTAACATAACCGTAACCCAAATGCTAACCCTAACCCAACCACTGAAAGCTAACCCATTTGTTACATTAAACGTTAACTAAAACCTAAAGTAAACCCTTCCATTACCTTAACTCTAAACCTAACCCTAAAGCTAATACGAGCCCTAATCCCTTAACCATAATGTAAACCAATGCTAACCCAGACCCTGACCATGACACTAATAATAATTCTAGCTCTAAAGCTGACCTTTCACCTAAAGCTAACCCTTACACTAGACCTAGCCACTAACCTAACCCTAAAAGTATCCTTAACCAAAACACTAGACCTGATATCATCTCTAGCCTGAGTCTTAGCCATAACCCTATCAGAAAAACTATCCCTCATCCTAGACTTAATCCTAGACTTAATCCTAAACTGAACCATAACCCTAGGCCTAATCCTAAATCTAAAACTCACCCTAGCCATAAACCTACCTATAACCCCACCCATTCTTCTAAACTTAACCCTAACCACAGTGCTAACCCTAAACCTAGCCGAAACCATAAGCTTAAACCTAACACTAATCCTAATCCTAATCCTAGCCCTAATTTAGCCCTAACCCTAACCCTCACCCTAAGCCTACTCCTAAGAATAACTCTAATTCTCACCCGAGACTTATCCCTAGTTCTGATCATATTCCTTACAATAACACTAATGCTAGCCCTAATCCTAGCACGAGCCCTAACCCTAGATCAACCCTAACTCTAAATCTAACCTTAACCCTAAGGCTAAACTTCACTCTAACACTAACCCTAACCCTGATGTTAATCCAAAATCTAGCCTCAACCCTAGCCCTAGCCCTAAAACAAAACTGAACCATAGCCCTAACTGTAAACCTTAACTTAAACCAAAACCTAACCCTAGATCTAACACTAACTTTAGCCCTAATTCGAGTCCTAAACCTAACATTAAAACTAATGCTGACCCTGACACTGACCCTAAACATAACCCTTGCTCTAAACATCACCCTAACCCTAACCCTAAAACTGGCACAAATTGTAACACTAGTTAATACATTAGCTATAGCCCTAACACTAGCCCTAACCAAACCCCAATCCTAGCCCTTATTTGAGACTTAACCCTAGTTTTAAACCTAACCAAAACCCAAACCTAGCCCAACCTTTACCCTAATCCTAGGCAGAATCCTAACTATAACTCTAGCCTTATCACTAGCTCTAACCCTATCCATTACCCTAACCCTAAAAATAACCCTAATGGTAACCCTAAGCCTAACCCTAAACTTCTTGCTAACCCTAACCTTATTCATTAACCTAAACCTAACCTGAACCCTAAATATAAACCTATCATTACCCTAACCCTAAATCTAATGCTAATTTGAGCCCTAATCCTAAAATTAACCTAAGCAAAACCCTAACTCTGACCCTTCCTGTAATAATATACCTAGCTCTAACACTGACCCTACCCCTATCTAACCCTTATACTAGACCTAGCCATAAACCTAACCCTAAAACTATTCCTAATGAAACCATAGACCTGACATTTGCCATAGCTCTAATCCTAGCCCTAACTTTAAAACAAACCATAGCCCTAACCCTAACCCTAACCCTAACCGTAGCCCTAATCCTATCCATAAAACTAGCCTTAAACTTAGCTCTAACCCTTTTAATTATAGCCCTAATTCTAATGCTAACCCTAGGCCTAAATCTAACCCTATGCCTAACCATAACCCTGTCCATTATGCTAAACATATCCTGAACCATAAACCTAACCCTATCATTACCCTAACACAAACCCTAATGCTTATTTAAGCCCTAACCCTAAACCCTAACCTAAACAAAACCCTAAACATGACCCTGAACCTAATAATAGCCCTAGCTCTAAATTTGATCCTTACCCTAAATCTAACCCTTACACTAAATATAAATATAAAACTAACCCTAAAACTATCCCTAACCATAAACCTAGAACTGACATTTGCCCTAACACTAATCCTAGCCCTAACCAAAACACAAAACATAGCCCTCATCCTAGCCCTTAACCTAGCCTTAATCATAACTATAATGAAACCCTAGCCCTAACACTAATTCTAACCTTCATCCTAGCCATAAATCTAGCTCCAATCCCATCATTTACACTAAACCTAACCATAAGCCCAAACTAACCCTAGGCCTAAACATAAACATAAACTTAGCCCTATTCCTAGCCCTAATTAAGCTCTATACCTAACCAAACCCTAAGCCTAGCCCTAAGACTAACTCTCACTCTCCCCTAGACCTATCCCTAGTTCTAACCCTATTTTTATCATATCCCTAATCCTAGCTATAAACCTAGAACTAATGCTGGCCATATCCTTAGCCCTAGACCTAACCCAAGATCTAATCCTAACTCTAAATCTAACTCTAAACCTAAGGATAAAACTAACCCTCACACTAGTCCTAAACCTAACGCTATTCTTAAAACTAGCCCTAACCATAGCCCTATCCCTAAAACAAAATCAAGCCATAGGCCTAAATTTAAAGCTTAACCTAAACCAAAACCTAATCCTACAGCTAACTCTAACCCTAGCCCTAATTCGAGTCCAAACCCCAACCCTAAAACTACCCCTGACCTTAATTTTGAACCTAATAATAACCCTAGCTCTAAACATCACTCTATGGTTAAACCAAACCCTAACACTAGACCTAGTCCTAACCCCAATCTTATAACTAGCCCAAATTGTACCTCTACTTCAAACATTGGCAGTAACTCTAAATCTATCCCTAACTCTAACCAAAATTTAGCCCTAATCTGAAACCTAACCTTAGCTTTAACCCTAAACCTAATCCTAACACTAGCCTTAACCCTACACTAATTGTAGGCCTAACCCTAGGTCTAACCCTATCATTTATCCTAAGCCAGTCCTAACTCTAATTCTGACCCTAGTCCTAACCCTAATCTTACTACTAGTCCTTACCCTAGCCCTCATTCTAGCTCTAACCATAACTCAAACCTGACACTTATTCTGACCCTAATGGTAGCCATAGGTCTAAACCTGACCCTAAGCCTATACTGAAACGTAACACTAGCCACTAGAAATAAACCTATTCCTAAACCTAACCCTAACACTAGCCCTAGCTGTAAACCTAATCCTAAATCTAGCCATATCTTTAGCCCTAAACCTAAACAAAAACCTAGCCCTAGCCCTAATAATGAACCTTAACCTAACCCAAACACTAACCCTACCACTAGACCTAACCCTAGTGATAATTCTGGCTTTAACCATAAAGCTAACTCGAACGTGAACACTGACCCTTACCCTAACACTAAATCTAGCTCTAAAAATCACGCTAACACTAACCCTAACCCTAACATTTGAACTATCCATAACTCTAACCCCAAAACTTGCCCTAATAATAACCCTAGTTCATACATTTGCTGCTGCCATAACACTAGCCCTAACATAACCCAAAACCTGGCCCTAATCCTAGCACTAACCCTAGCATTAACCCTAACACAAACCCTAGCCTTAAGCCAGTAACTAACACTTACCTAACCCTAGCTCTTATCCTATTTGTTACCTTAAGCCAAACCTAAACCTAATGCTAACCCTAGTCCTAACCCTAATCCATAACCTAACCCAAATCCTAACCCTATTAGTAGTCCTAACAATAGCCCTTATACTATCTCTAACCATAACCCAAACCCTAATCCTAACCCTGAAACTTATACTGACCCTAACACTAACCATAGGTCTAAACCTGACCCTAACCTGAAACCGAACCCTAACATTAGACATACCGGTAATCCTATACCTAAACCTAAATCTAACAATAGCCCTAGACCCAAACCTAATTCTAAATCTAGCCATAACTCTAGACCTAGACTTGAACAACAACCTTGCCCTAGACTTAACAATCATCCTTAACATAACCCAAACACTAATCCTACTTCTAGACATAAACCTAGTCCTAATTCTGTCACAAACCACAACACTCACTCTAACCTGAACACTAACCCTGACCCTAACATAAACCTAGCTTCAAAGCTCACCCTAACTCTAAACCTAATCTTAACACTACACCTAGCAATAACCCTAACCATAAAACTAGCCCTAATCATAACACTATCTCTTAACTACCCATGGCCCTAAACCTAGGCCTAAAATAACACAAAACCTAGCCATAATTCTAGGCCTAAACCTAGCCCTAAGTGTAACTCTAAACTAACCCTAGCCCTAACCCTTACCCTAACCCTCCTCTTAGACCTAACCATTGCTCAAAGCCTTACCTTTACTCTAAACATAACCGTAGCCCTATCCCAAACCCTAACCTAACCCTAGCCCTTATCCTAACCTTAACCATAGCCCTAAACATATCTCTAATTCTATACACAACCCTAACCCTAACCCTAATCCTAACCATAACCCTAGCCCTAAAACTTGCTCTAATCCTATCCATTACCCTAACAATAATCCTAACCCTAATTCTAAACCAAGGCTTAACCCTAACCCTATCACAATCCCTAAACTTTTCCATTATCCTAAAACTAATCAGTACCCTAATCTTAAGCCTATTCATTATCCTAATGCTAACTCTAACACTAACGCTAATTAAAGCCCTAAACCTAAACCTTAACCTAAACTGAACTGTAAGCCATACCCTGACCTTAAAAATACATCTAGCTCTAAACTTGACCCTTACCCTAAATCTAACCCTTACACTAGACCTAACCATAAACATAAGGCTAAATCTCTTCTTAACCAAAACTGTAGACTTAACCCTAGACAGTTACCCTAACACACACCCTAGACCTAAACTTTATCCTAACCGAAAAACTAACCCTAACACTCCGCAAATCCAAAATATAACCATAACCATAAACCTAGCTCTTACATTACCCATACACCTAACACTAGCTCTAAACATCACACACAACCTGGCCCTAATCCTAGCCATAAACCTAGACCTAAGTGTAACTCTAACCTTATCCCTAGCACTATCCTTAACCCTAACACTGGCCCTGGCCCTAACCCTACTCAAACTCTAATCCTTACCCTAAACATAACAATAGCCCTAACCCTCAACCTAACCCTAAACCTAGCCCTAATCCTAACTGTAACCATAGCACAAATCCCAGCACAAACTATATCTGTTACTTTAAACAAAACCCTCACCCTAATGCTAACCCAAGCCATAACCCTAACCCTAACACTAACCATAGCCCTGACTCTAACCCTAACCCTCACCATAGCCATAACTCTAGCTGAAACCCCAACACTTCTGCCAAACGTAACACTAACAATAACCCTAGGCCTATCTCTAAACCTATCCAAAATCCTAACATTAACACAAGTCCTAACACTAGCACTAACCCTATCCTTTACCCTAAGCCTAAACCTAACCCAAATGCTAACCCTAGGCCTAACCCTAATCATATCGCTAACACTAACTCTACCTATTACTCTAAACCTAACCTGAACCCTAAACCTAAAACTATCCATTACTGTAACCATAACCCTAATGCTAATTTGAGCCATTACCCTAAACCTTATCCTAAACTAAACCCTAAACTGGACTCTGACCATAATAATACACCTAGCTCTAAACCTTACCTTTACCCTAAACCTAACTTTCCACTAGACCTTGCCATAAAACTAAAGTTCACACTATTCCTAATGATAACCATAGACCTGATATTAGCCCTAGCCCTAATCCTATCTCTAAACCTAACACAAACCCTACCCCTCATCCTAGCCCTAAACCTAGACTTAATTCTAACCCGAACACTCACCCTATGCCTATAGCTAATTTTAACCTTCGCCCTAGCCTTGAACCTAGCCATAACCTCATCCCTTCTCCTATAACTAACCATAACCCTAACAATAACACTAACCCTAATTCTAGCCCTAAACATATACCGAACCCTAACACTAAACCTAGAGCTAATCTAGCCCTAATTTAGCCCTAACCCTAAGCAAATCCCTAACTCTAGCCCTAAGAATAACTCCAACTCTCAACCTAGCCCGATTTCTATTTCTAAACCTGTCCATTACCATAAGCCCGAACCTTATCCCTAACCCTAGATCTAACCATAACCCAAAATCTAAACCTAACCTTAAACCTAAACCTCACCCTACCACTAGCTGAACACTATCGCTAATCATAAAACTAACACTAACCCTAGCCCTAGCCCTAAAACAAAACTGAGCCATTACCCTAACCCTAAACCTAACCTAAACCAAACCCTAACCCTACAACTAGCCAAAATCCTAGCTCAAATTCAAGTCTTAAGACTAAAACCAATCTTTACCCTGACTCAAATTCAAACACTAACCCTAGCTCTATATATCACCCTAACCATAAAGCAAATGCTAACACCATTCCTAGACCAAACCCTAACCCTAAAACTAACCCTAATTATAACCCTAGTTCTTACATTACCCATATTCCTAACCCTAGCCCAAACCCCAAAACAAAAATAGCCCTAATCTGAGATCTAAAACTAGATTTAACCCTAACCCTATCCCTAGCCCCAAACCTAACCCTAGCTCTAAGCCTAGCTATAAACCTATCCCTTATACTAAGCCAAACCCTATCCATAATGCTAACACTAGTCCTAATTGTAACCCTTAGTCTAAATCAAACACTAACCCTATTACTAGTCCAAACCCTAGCTCTCATTCTAGCTCTAAATTTAACTCAAAACCTAACCCTAACCTACACCCTTATTCTGACAATAACACTAATTATAGGTCTAAACCTGACCCTAACCCTAAATTGAACCCTGAAACTAGTCCTACCAGTAGACTTTTACCTAAACCTAACCCTAACACTACCCCTAGACCTAAACCTAATCCTAAATTTAGTGATAACTCTACCCCTAGACCTAAACAAAAACTTAGCCCTAGCCCTAAAAATAACCCTTAACCTAAACCAAACAATAACACTACCCCTAGACCTAACCCTACTCATGATTCTGGCTTTCACTCTAACTCTAATCTGAACACTGACACTGACACTAACACCAAACCTAGCTCTAAAACTGACTCTAAACCAAAATCTAAACCTAACACTAGACTTAGCCATAACCCTAACTGGAAAAAAGCCCTAATTAGAACCTATATCTTACATTACCCATAGCACTAAACCTTAACCTAACACAAAACCTAGCCCTAATCCAAAGCCTAATCCTACCGTAAGCATAAACCTAACCCTAAAACTATCCCAAACCCTAAGCCTAATGCTCACCTTAGACCTAAGCATAGTTCAAAGCCTAACTTTGGCCTAAACATAACCCTAGCCTTATCCCTAACAATAACCTTAACCCTAGCCCTAACCCTAACCCTAACCCTATACATTACCCTTATGATAACCCTATTACTAATGCTTACCCTAGACCTAACCCTAACCCTATTGCAAACCCTACATTTTTCCATTACACTAAACCTACTCTGAACCCTAAATCTAACCCTATTCATTACCTTAAATCTAACTTTAACCCTAATGCTCATTTGAGCCCTATCCCTAAATCTTAACATAATACAAATTGTAACCCTGATCCTGAACCTAAAAATACCCCAGCTCTAAAATTGATGCTTACCCTAAACTTAACACTTACACTAAACTAAGACATAGACCTAATCCTAAATCTACTCCTACCTGTAACACTGGACTTGACATTATCCCTAGCCCTAATTTTAGACCTAACTCTACAACAAACCCTAGCCCCCATCCTAGCCCTAAACCTAGCTTTAATCATAACCCTAACCCTAACCCTAGCACTAATCCTAATTCCAACCCTCACTCTTCCTCTAAACCTAGCTATAACACATCCCTTACCCTAAACTAAACCCTAAACCTAGCCCTAATGCTAGGCCTAAGCTGAACACTAACCCTAGTTCTAATCCTTGCCCTGATTTAGCCCTATCCCTAAAACTAACCATAACCCTAGCCTTAAGACTAACTATAATGCTCACCCTAGCCTTATCCCTAGTTCTATCCCTATCATTTACCATAACCCTAAACCTAGCCATAACAGTTTCCCTATCCTTAGACCTAGCCCTAAAAATAGATCTAACCCTAACTTCAAGTCTTAACATAACCCAAAGCCTAACCCTAACAAAAACACTATCCCTAACCCTAAGACTAATTATATAACCTAGGAATAAAGCAAAACTGAGCAATAGAGGCAGAGGATGTGGCTCAAGCGGTAGCGCATTTGCCTGGCATATGTGGGTTGCTGGGTTCGATCATCAGCAACAATAAAAATACAATTAAAAAAAAAAGATGTTTTGTCCACCAAAAACTAAAAAATAAAAATCAAAATATTAAATAATTCTCTCTCTCTCTCTCTCTCTCTCTCTCTCTCTCTCTCTCTCTCTAACAAAAAATACTGAGCAATACTCCTAACCTTAAACTTTAACTTAAACCAAACCCTAACACTACACCTGGACCTAACCCTAGCCCTAATTCGAGTCCTAATCATAACCTTAATCTAACCCTGACCACGAATCATATCCTAACACTCACCCTAGGTCTAACCACCACCCTAAAGTTAAACCAAACCCTAACAGTAACCATAGCCTTAAATCTAGTTATAATCCTAACCTCAAAACTAACCCTGATGCTGGCTCATATCCTAACAGTCTCCCTAGCTCTAAAGACCGCCCTCTCCTTAAACTAAACCCTAACAGTAATCCTTGCCCTTATTTGAGTCCTAACCCTAATCCTAAAACTCACACTGTCTCTGAATCATATCCAATACTTACCTAGATATAAATATCACCCTAACATTAAATCTAACCCTAACACTAGACCTACCCCTACCCTAACCTTAATTGTAAACTTAGTTCATAAATTATCCATTGCCATCACATTAGCCCTAGCCCTAACCAAAAATTTACCTTAATCTGATCCCTAAATCTAAATTTAACCATAACCCTAAACCTAACTCTAGCCCTAACTTTAGCTCTAAAAAATATCCCTTACCCAAATAGAAACCCTAATCCTAATGGAAACCCTAGAGCTATCCCTAATCCTTAATCAAACCAAAACCCTAACCCTAATAATAGTCATAACCCTAAAATCACTCTAGCTCTAAACTTATTACAAACACTAATGTTAACCCTTACCATTATTGTGACCCTAAAACTAACCCTAGGTCTAAACCTGGCCCTAACCCTAGACCAAAACCCTAACACTAGGCCTAGACATAACCAAATCCTAAATCTAGCCTTAAATCTAGCCCTAGACCTAAACAAAAACCCATTCCTAGCCCTTAAACCAACCCTTAACATAACACAAACACTAACCCTACCCCTAGACCTAAACCTAGTTCTAATTCTGGCTTTACCCTAACTCTAACTCTAACCCAAACACTGACCTTGCCTTTAAGAGTAAACCTACCTCTAAACCTGACCCGAACCAAAAATCTAAACCTAACACTGGACCTAGCCAACATCCTATCCCTAAAACTAGCCCTAATCATAACACTAGCTCTTATGTTACCCACAGCCCTAACCAGAGGGTAAACCTAACACAAAACCTAGAGCTAATCCTAGGCCTAAGCATAACCCTAAACATAACCTAACACTTGATTAGTCCTAACCCTAGCTCAAAGCCTAACCCTAATCCTAAACGTATGCCAACACCTATCCCTAAATATACCCCTAACACTAGCCCTAATCCTAAACATAACCCTAGCCCTAAACCTAGCTCTAAACCTACCCATTACCCTAAAACTAAACCTAAACCTATTAATAACCCTAGGCCTAACCCTAACCCTAAACCTAACCAGAAAACTAACACTAGACCTAACCCTAAACCTCACACTCACCATAGACCTAATCTACCTCAAACCCTAACTGTAACCCCAGTCTTAATCCTAACCATAATCCTAACCCTAAACAAAAAACTAACCCTTGACCTAACCCAAAACTAATACTCACTATAGCCCTAACCATAGATAAAACCCAAACCCTTACCATAAACATAATCATAATAGACCTAATCCTAACCCTAAACTTAAATCTAGCCTTGTCCCTAACCCTAAACCTACATCTAACTGTATTTGTTATCCTAACCCTAAACTTAATTATAACCATTCCCCTAACCCTAACCCTAAACTTAAACATACCATAATTCTATCCCTAAACATAACCCTGAACCTAACCCTTGCTCTAACTCTAATTATAGCTCAGAACCTAACTCTTATACTAAACATGACACTAACGCTAACATTAGTTCTAACCCATACCCTTACACTAACTTTAGACCTAATTCTGACCATAAGTTTAGCTATAAACTTAGCTCTAATTGTACCTATTACCCTAATCATAACCCTTTCCCTAATGCTCACCCTAGGCCTAACCCTAAACCTGTCACTAAAACTAACCCTATCAATTACCTTAAACCTCACCTGAACCCTAAATCTAACCCTATCATTACCCTAATTGTAACCCTAATGCTGATTTGAGCCCTAACCCTAAACTAAAACCTAAAAGAAACCCTAACCATGACTCAGACCCCTATAATTCACCTAGCTCTAACCTGACCCTTACCCTAAACCTAATCCTTACATTAGACCTGGCCAAAACCTAACCCTAAAACTATCCATAACCATAACCCTAGCCCTGACATTAGCCCTAGATATAATCCCATCACTAACATGAACACAAACCCTAGCCCATATTACCACTAAGCATACTCTTAATCATAACCCTAACCTTAAAACTAGGCCTAGCATAAAACCAACCCTATCCCTAATTGTAGACCTAACTTAGCCCTATCCCTAACCCTAACCCTAACCCTAGCCCTAAAACTAAGTCTAACTCTCTCTCTAGCCCTAAAACTATTTCGAACCCTATCCCTTACTGGAATTCTAAACCTAGCCCTAACCCTAGGCCTAACCATAGCCATTTCCTTAGCCCTAGCCCTAACCATGTATCTAAACTTAACTCTAAATCTAACTCTAATGCAAACCCTAAGCCTAACCCTATCATTAACCCTAACCCTAACCCTAATGCTACACCTTAAACTAGCCCTAACTCTAGGCCAAGCCCTAATACAAAACCGAGCCATATCCCTAACACTAATCTTTAACCTAAACCAAACCCTAACCCTAAACCTAGCCCTAAACGTAGCCCTGATTTAGTTTTAACCAGAACCCTAAAACTAACCCTAAACCTGATTCTGATGCTAACACTAACCCTAGCTTTAAACATCACCCTAAACAAAACCCTAAACATAACACTAGACCTAGCCCTAAACCTAACCCTAACCCTAAAACTAGCCCTAATTGTAACCCTAGTACTTACATTAGCCATAACCCTAACCCTAGCCCTAACTTAACCCAAAACCTAGGCTAATTCGAGCCCTAAAGTGAGCATTATCCCTAACCCTAACCTTAGCCCTAAACCGAGCACTAATAATAACCATAACCTTAGCTCTAACCCTAGCTCTAACCCTATCCATTACCCTAACCATAATCCTAACGCTAATGCTAACCCTAGGCCTAAACCTTATCATATCTTTAATCCTAACCCTATCCATTACCCTAAACCTAACTTGAAACATAAACCTAACTATATCATTACCCTAATCCTAAACCTATGCTAATTTGAGCCTAATATTAAACCTTAACGTATCCCAAACACTAATCACGACCCTGACACAAACATTACCATTAGCTCTAAACCTAACCCTAAACCTAACACTTACACTACATCAAACCTAACCCTAAACTCTCTTTAACTGTAAAGCTGCACCTGAAATTAGCCCTAGCACTAATCCTAGCCCTAAACCTAGGCTTAATCTTAATCCTAAACATAACCCGAGGTTTAACCCTAATTCTAACCTCGCCCTAGCCCTAAACCTAGCTATAACCCCATCCCTTACCCAAAACAAAACCATAACCCTAAACCTAACCATAATCTTAAACCAAACCATAACCCTTGTCCTAACCCTAATTTAGTCCTGTTCTAACTCTAAAATTAGACTTAAGAGTAACTCTAACTCTTGCCCTAGCCCTATCACTAGTTCTAACATTAGCCCTATCCCAAGCCTGGATCTAAACCAAACTCTAAATTTAACCATAACCATAATCCTAAACCAAACCCTAACACTAGCCCTAACAATAATGCTAATCCTAATTCTTGCCTTAACCCTAGCCCTAGCCTTAAAACAAAACCAAGCCATATCCCTAAGCCTAAACCTTAACCTAATGCAAACCATAAACATACACCTAGCCCTAAACCTAATTCTAATTATAACCCTGAACCTGAAACTGATCCTAACACTAATCCTAGCTCTAAACATTACCCTAACCTTAAATTAACCCTAACACCAGACCTAGCCTTAACCCTAACCATAAAACTAGCACTAATTGCAACCCTAGTTTATACATTAGTTGTTGTCATAACCCTAGCTCTAACCCTAACACAAATACTACCCCTAATTCTAGCCCTAACCCTAGTTTAAACCCTAATCTTAACCCTAACTAGCCCTAACCCTTATCATAACTCGAGGCCTAACCCTAGCTCTAACCCTATCCCTTACCTTAAGCCAAACCCTAAACCAAATGCTAAACCTAGTTCTAACCCTAATACTTAGCCTAATTTGAACACTAACAGTATTACTAGTCCTAACCCTAGTCCTCATTCTAATTCTAACCCTAACCCTGACCCTTATTCTGATCCTAACAGTAACCCTAGTTCTAAACCTGACCCTAACCCTAAAACAAACCCTAACACTAGCTGTACTCATAAGCCTATTCCTATACCTGACCCTAACACTAGATCTAGACCCAAAACTAATCCTAAATATGGCTATAATTCTAGCCCTAGACCTAAACAAAATCCTAGCTCTATCCCTAACAATAACCCTTAACCTAAACTAAACACTTACCCTACCCCTAGACCAAACACTAGTTCTAATTCTGACTCTAAACCTAACCCTAATCCTATCTGGAACATTGACCCTGACCCTAACATTAATCTATGTCTAAACCTGATCCTAACCCAAAACCTAATCCTAACACTAGACCTAGCCACAACCCTAACCCTAATACTAGCACTAAACATAACACTAGCCCTAACACTATTTTAACACTAATCTTAATCCTAACAGTAGCCCTAACCCTAACCATAGTCCTAACCCTAGCTCTAAACCTAACACAAAACCTAGCAATAATCCTAGGCCTAAACTTAGCCCTAAGTGTAACCCTAACCCTAACCCTATCCCTAACACTAACCCTAACACTTGCCTTAGACCTAACCCTAGCTAAGAGCCAAATTCTTACCCTAAATATTATCATAGCCCTATATTAAACCATGACCCAAACCCTAGCTCTTATCCTAACCTTAATACTAGCTCAAACTTTAGTTCTAAACCTGTCAATTACCCTAAACCTAACCATAACCCTAATAATAAACCTATCCCTACACTAAACCTAACCCTAACCATAAACATATCCCAAGACCTAACCATAAACCTAAATCTCACCATAGCCCTAACCCTAGCAGACACATTAATCCTTACACTGAACCTAATCCTAAGACCAGCCCTAATCCATACCCTAAACCTAACCCTAACCCTATCCCTAAATCTAACATTATACATTACCCTAAACCTAATCCTAACTGTAATGAAAACTCTAGCCATAACCCTAACCCTAAAACAAACCCTAACCATAAACATATCCCTAGACCTGAACGTAAACATAACCCTCGCCCTAGACATTACCCTAGCTCAAACACTAACCCTTACCATAACCTAATCATAAACCTAGCCCTAAAACTAACAATTACCATAAACCAAACCCTATCCCTATTCCTAAACCTAACTCTAATTTTAGACATAATCCAAACCATTACCTAGCCCTAACCCTAGCTCTAAATCTATCCATTATACGAAACATAAACCTAACCTAATGCTAACCTTAACCCTATTGCTAAACCCAACCCATCCATTACCCTAAACCTTAACTGAAACCTAAACCTAACCCTATACATTACCCTAACCCTAAGCCTAAACATAATACTAATTCATGCCCTAAATCTAAACTTTGACCTAAAACAAATGCTAACCCTGACCCTAACCCTAATAATACCCCTAAATCTAAACCTGACTTTTACCCTAAACATAGCTCTGACACTAGACCTAGCAATAACCTAACCCCAAAATTATCCTTAATTGTAACCCTAGACTTGACATTAGCCCTCACCTAGTTCTAGCCCTGAACCTAACAG
The DNA here is from genome assembly GCF_001458135.2 of Marmota marmota marmota. Lineage (NCBI taxonomy): Eukaryota > Metazoa > Chordata > Mammalia > Rodentia > Sciuridae > Marmota > Marmota marmota. The sequence continues at coordinate 228,657 of NW_026005908.1, read as the reverse complement.
AAACCCTAGTGCTGAACCTAGCCTTAATCCTAACCTAAACACTAACCCTAGCACTAAACCTAATGCTAACCTCATCCTAGGCCTAAAGCTAGCTATAACCCCACCCATTCCCCTAAACTTAATCCTGAACCCAATGCTAAACCTAAACCTAGCCCTACCCCTAGGCCTAAACCTAACACTAACCTTAGCCCTAATCCTAGCCCTATTTTAGCTTTAACCCTAACCCTAACCCTGAGCCTAATCCTAAATCTAAATCTAACTCTCGTCCTAGCCATTTCCCTAGTTCTAACCCTATCCCATACCGTAACACTAACACTAGCCCTAATTCTAACACTGGATCTAACCCTAACTCTAAATCTAACCCAAACTCTAAGCCTAAACCTCACCCTAACACTATCCCTAGCCCTAACACTAATTCAAAATCTAGCCCTAACCCTAGCCCTAGCCCTAAAACAAAACCGAGCAATTGCCCTAAATTTAACCCTAACCCATAGAAGTTAAGATGAAGTAAAACCTTGAAACACAAACTGTTCCTGACAGCGAACCTTGAACTGAGAAGGCCCAAACTGGGAAACATGGTAATGCTATGTAAAAGATGAATCCTGATCAGTATCAAAGAAATTTGAACAAAACTAATTCTAACCCAAACATTAGTTCTAACCGTAGTCCTAAAACTAATCCTAAAACTAAGCCTTTAATGTTTATAGAGCTTGCTTACAAAAGCCCCAAACTTGTGGTGCCTAGTAGGAAAAGTAACAGAAGAATCCTGCCCAGTATCAAAAATTCTGACCAATAATTGGGGAAGGTGGTTCAGTACACACCTATTTCCCCTGTTTTCTCTTAAAGTGCTCTTTGATAAATTGTTTTTTCATCCTTGAGCTTAAGGTACTTTCACAAGGAACAAACCAGAGCATGCCCACAGTGAAGTGAATCAGTGTGTGAAGTTTCATGCAGCTAGCACCAACCCTGTTTGATTTCCAGCTCCATTTACATTCACACCTATAGGCCATAATGTAGTGAAAACTAAAAATTCAAACTGTTCCTTACACTGATCCATTGAACCTTGAAGGCCCAAACTTGGGAAGCCTACTAAGATTGGTCAAATGTGAGTCCTGTACAGTATCAAAGTAATCTTACGGGAAAAAAAAAAAAATTGACTCTCTTTCAGTACATGAGTATTTTGCTTGCTCCTAGAGTACTCAGAGATAAAGCTGTTTCTTTCTACTTCAGCTTAGGGATACTTCAAACCAGAGAATCTTCACTGAGAACTGATTGAGTCTGTGAAGTTTCAAGCAGCTAGCACAAACCCTGTTTGAATTCCAGCTTCATTTCCATTCACCCCTATAGGGCCAAAAGAAGAGAAACATGAAAATTGAAACTGTTCCTGAGAGAAAACCCTTTTACGTTGGAGGTCCAAACATTTGGAGAATAGTCAAAATAGGAAAAAGGTGAATCCTGACCAGAATCATAGAAATTAAAAAAAATAATAATAACTCTAACCCTAACACCAGGTCTAAACCTAGACCTAACACTAAGTCTAACCCCAAACCTAATCTGTTTAGAGAAACTTTGATCATAGAAATTTTGAAATTGGGGATTCTAGTGGGGCAAGCTTACAGACGAATCATGGGCATTTTCAAAGAAATCTGACAAAATAATTGGGGGAGATATTTCAGTACATGCATATTTCCCTGTTTTCTCCTAAAGTGTTCTCAGATAAATTTGTATTGCATGCTTCAGCTTATTACTAATTTCACTAGGAACAAACCAGAGAGTGCCCACAGAGAGCTGATTGAGTGTGTGAAGTTTCAAGCAGTTAGCACCAACCTTGTTTGATTTCCAGCCACATGTCCATTTACCCATGTAAAATACAAATTGTTCCTATCAGCAAAAATTGAACTGAGAAGGCTGAAATCTGCAGAACATAGTAAGGCTAGGTAAAAATGGATCCTGCCAGGTATCAAACAAATATGAACAAGAAAATCTCTAACCCTAGCACTTGACCTATCTCTAACCTAACCTGTTTAGAGAACATTTGATCATAGAAGTCTAAACGTTAAGGAGCCTAGTTGTGCAAGCTAACAGATGCATCCTGCCAAGTATCAAAGAAATCTGACCAAATGATTGGGGGAGGTAGTTCAGTACATGCATATTTTTCTGTTGTCTCCTTATGAAATTACCTTTGGGATATTTTAACAAGGATAAAACTAGAGAGTCCTCACAGAGAACTGACTGAGTGTGTGAAGTTTCAAGCAGCTAGCAAAAACCCTGTTTGATTTTGAGCTCCATTTCCATTCATCCATATAGGTCAAAATGAAGTGAAACCTTAAAGTAAAAACTGAAAATAGCAAACCAGTGAACATAGAAGGCCCAAACCTGGAGAACATAGTATGGCTAGGTAAAAGATAAATCCGGCCTATTATCAAAGAAATTTGAACAAAACTACTGTAAACCTAACACTAGATCTATCGTTAATCCTAAACCTACGGTTCACCCCAGCCTGTTTAGAGAACCTTTTATCATAGAAGTCCCAAACTAAGGGTGCCTAGTGGGGAAAGCTAACAGATGAATCCTGCACAGTATCAAAGAAATATGAGCAAATAATTGGGAAAAGTGTTTCAGTACATGCATATTTCCTTGATTTCTCCAAAAGTGCTCTGGGAAAAAGTTACTTTGCATGTTTCAGCTGAAAGCAATATTCACAAGGAACAAACCAGAGAGTGCCCACAGGGAACTGATTGAGTGTGTGCAGTTACAAGCAGCTAGCACCAACCCTGTTTGATTTCTTGCTCCATTTCTCTTTAACAAAATAGTTCAAAATAAAGTGAAACCTTAAAATACAAACTGTTCCTGACAGCAAACCACTGAACTGAGAAGGCCCAAACCAGGGAACATTGTGAGGCTAGGTAAAACATGAATCCTGCCCAGTATGAAAGATACATGAACAATACTGACTCTAACCCTAACACTAGTTTTAAACCTATCCCTTACCCTAACCATAAAACTAACCCTAATCTGTTTATAGAACGTTTTATCATAGAAGTCCCAAATGAAGGGAGCCTAGTGGGGAAAGCTAACAGATGAATCTTGTCCAGTATCAAAGAAATCTGACCAAATAATTTGGGGAGGTAGTTCAGTATATGTATATTTACCTGTTGTCTCCAACAGTACTTTTGGATAAAGATGTTTTTGCATGCTTCAGCTTTGGGAAACTTTCACAAGGAAAAACCCAGAGTGCCCACAGAAAATTGATTAAGTGTGTGCAGTTTTCAGCAGTGAGCATGAACCCTGTTTGATTTCAAGTTCCATTTCCATTAACCCCTATAGGTCAAAATGAAGGAAACTTTAAAATACAAACTGTTCCTGACAGCAAACCACTGAAGGGATAAGGCCCAAACCTGGGGAAAATAGCAAGGCTAGGTAAAAGACGAATTATGCCAAGTATCAAATGAATATGAACAAAACTCACTCTAACTGTAACACTAGATCTAACCCAACCCTAACTTAATTCTAACCTGTTTATATTACCTATGATCATAGAAGTCCCAAATTGGGGAGCCTAGCGGTGCAACTTAACAGATGAGTCTTGTGCAGTATCAAAGAAATTTGATGAAAAATTGGGGGAGGTATTCAGTACATTCATATTACCCTGCTTTATTCTTAAAGTGCTCATGGATAAATTGTTTTTCATGCTTCAGCTTAAGGTACTTTCTCAAAGAAAAAACAAAGAGTGCCCACAGAGAGCTGATTGAGTGTGTGAAGTTTCATGCAGCTAGCACCAATCATGTTAGATTTACAGCTTCATTGCCATTCACACCTATAGGCCATAATGAAGTGAAACCTAAATATTCAAACTGTTCCTGACACTGAACCACTGAACCTTGAAGTCCCAAACTAGGGGAGCCTACTAAGGCTAGATCAAGGATGAATCCTGAACAGTACCAAATTACTCCAACCAAAAAAATTTGAAGCTCTTTCAGTACATCGGTATTCTGTTTGCTCCTAAAGCAATCAGGGATAAAGCTGTTACTTTCTAATTCATCTTAGGCTATTTCCATGGCAAACACCAGATTATGCTTATGGAAAATTGATGGAGTGTGTGAAGTTTCAAGCAGCTAGCCCAAACCCTGTTCAATTTCCAGCTTCATTTCCATTCACTCATAGAGGGCAAAAAAAAAATGAAGAGAAACATGAAAATGTAACTGTTCCTGAAAGCAAACCGTTTATGTAGGAGGCCCAAACATTTGGAGTATAGTCAAAATAGGAAAAAGATGAATCCTGCAGAGTATTATAGAAATTTGAAGACAAAACTAACTCTTACCTTAACACTAAGTCTAATGCTAGTCCTAACACTAACCCTAACATTAATATTAACCTGTTTAAAATCCCCTTGATCCTAGAAGTCCCACACTTGGGGAGCCAAGTTGGGTCAGCTAACAGATGAATCTTTAACAATATCAAAGAAATCTGACCAAATAATTGGAGAGGTAGTCTAGTACATGCATATTACTCTGTTTTCTCCTAAAGTGTTCTCACATAAAGTGGCTTTGCTTGCTTCAGCTTAGGGCTACTTTTACAAGGAATAAACCCGATAATGCCCATAGAAAACTGATTGAGTGTGTGAGGTTTGATGTAGCTAGCACCAACCCTGTTGGATTTCCAGCTCCATTTCCATTTACACCCATAGGTCAAAATGAAATGAAAATTTAAAATACAAACTGTTCAGGAGAGCTAATACTTTACTCAAGAGGCCCAAACCTACAGAATATAGTAATGCTAGGTAAAAGTTGAATCCTGCCTAGTATCAAAGAAATGTAAACAAAACTAAATCTAACAAAACACTAGCTGTAACCCTATCCCTAAACTAATACTAAATCTAACCTATCCTGTTTAGACAACCATTGATCATAGTAGTCCCCAAATAGAGGAGCACATTGGGGCAAGCTAATAGATGAATCATGTGCATATTAAAGAAATCTGACCAAATAATTGTGGGAGGCATTTCAGTACGTGCATATTTTCCTGTTTTCTCCTAATATGCTCTTGGATAAATTGTTTTTTCATGCTTCAGTTTAAAGTACTTTCACAAGGAACAACCAGAGAGTGCCCACAGAGAGTTGATTGAGTATGTGAAGTTTCAAGCAGCTAGTATTAACTCTGTTTGATTTCCAGCTTCATTTTCATTCATATCTATAGGCCATAATAAAGTGAAACCTAAAAATTCAAACTGTTCCTGACAGGGAACTGGCAAACCTTGAAAACCAAAACTTGGGGATACTACTAAGAGTAGGAAAAGGATGAATCCTGTACAATATCAAAGTAATCCATGCAAAAAAAATTGAAGCTTGCTCCTAAAGTGCTCACAGATAAAGCTATTTCTTTCTAATTCAGCTTTGGGCTACTACAACAAGAAACAAATGAAAAATGTGCACTGAGAACTGATTGAGTGTGTGAAGTTTCATTCAGCTAGCACAAAACGTGTTTCAGTCCAGCTCCATTTCCATTCACTCCTAGAGGGCAAAATGAAGTGAAACATGAAAATTAAAACTTCTCCTGGGAGCAAACCCTTTTACCTAGGAAGCCCAAACATGGAAAACATACAAAGAATAAAAAAAAGGTAAATCTTGCCCAGTATCCAAAAAGTTGAAAAAAACTAACTTTAACACTAACAATAATTCTAACACTTGCCATAACTCTAACCTAACCCTAAGCCTAACCTGTTAAGAAAACCCTTGATCATAAAATTTTAATCTTGGGGAGACTAGTGGGCCAAACTTACAGGTGAATCCTGCACAGCATCAAAGAAATCTTACCAAATAATTGGGGAAGGTATTTCAGTACATGCATATTGCCCTGTTTTCTCCTTAAGTGCTCTTGGATAAAGTTGTTTTGCATGCTTCAGCTCATGGCTACTTTTACAAGAAAGAAACCAGAGAGTGCCCACAGAAAACTTACTGAGTATGTGAAGTTTCAACCCGCTAGCACCAACTCTCTGATTTCCAGCTCCATTTGCATTTACCCATATAGGTCAAAATGAAGTGAGACATTAAAAACAAATTCTTCCCAACAGCGAACCATTGAACTGAGAAGGCCCAAAACTGGGCCACATAGTAAGGCTAGGTAAAAGGTAAATCTTCCCAGTATCAAAGAAATTTGGAAAAACAAACTCTAACCCTAACATTAGCTCTAAAGGTAGCCCTAACCCTAACCGTAACACTAACCTTACCTGTTTAGAGAACCATTGATCCTAGAAGTGCCAACCTTGGGGAGACTAGTGGAGCAAGCTAAAAGATGAATACAGCACAGTATCAAAGAAATATGATCAAATTGTTGAGAGACTTATTTCAGTACATATACATTTCTCTGTTTTCTCCTTAAGGGCTCTCGAATACAGTTTCTTTTGCCTGCTTCATTTTTGGCCAACCTTCGAAAGAAATAAACCAGAGAGTGCCCATTGAGAACTGATTGTGTGAAGTTTCAAGCATCTTCTGCCAACCCTGTTTGATTTCCAGCTCAATTTTCATTCACCTCAATAAGCTATGATGAAGGAAACCTTATAATACAAACTGTTCCTGACAGCAAACCATTGAACTGAAAAGGCCCAAACCTGTGGAGCATAGTAAGGCTAAGTAAAATATGAACCCTGCCTAGTATCATAGAAATTTGAAAAAAAAATAAACAAACGAAAACCTAGGGCCTCATGGGTGCTCTTGTCACAGATGGAAGGCTCAGCTGCGCAGTTTCTCTGGGTGCAGATAGCAGTCTCAGCTGCACAGGTTCTCTCTCCGCAGATGGAAGGCAGCCCAGAACACAGAGGCTTTGCTTGCGGGTCACCAGACTGAGCTCTGGACACAGCACAGGGTCACTCCAGAACCACCCACCTCACCAAACACCATACGTGGGTAATAGATGGAATCCATCTTGCAAAACTTTACTCTCAATCTATTGGTGGGCGTGGCTACCAGCTGGGTTTTGCAGCTTATCAGGTACCTGGTTTCCAACTCCCCTACCTCCAGCTGTGATAACTCAAATTTTTTCTCACAAGCTTTTGGGGGGTGTAGCTATCAATGCAGAACAGCAACTGTACAGACCCTTGGTTTCCATTTCAGAGACTAAGAGTAGGGAGGCTCCAGAAAGAAGCTCAAGCACTTTCACCCTGGCTACTTCCACCACCCTGAGCACAGAGACTCAAGCTAGGAATAGACAACTCCACCTATTGCAAGAAAAGAAAACAGAGTTCTGAGAGACATTGTTTTCTTTCTTACTTTTCTTTTCTTGCTCTGCTCATCCATTCTCCTCTACCCTTCCCCCTCTGATCCTCACAACCACAACATATGTGAAACAAAGAACTTTCCATGAAATTGGACTTTAAGAACTGAATCACTAGAATAGTATAATATAGAGAAATTGCATAGGCCCTACCTCACCACCCCTTTATTTGCTCTTATTTTCTTTCTCCCTCTCTTTTTTTCTTTCCTTGTTATTTTTTCTTCTTTTTTTCTCCCTCTATCCCACTTTCAGCCTCCTAACTTTTACTATTTATACAAAGAGTAATTTTATGAATACAGATAAGGAATTTGAATTTATACCTTCTTCCATAAATTCCCCCTGTCTATTCATTAGAGTTCTCCTCCAAAGTTGCTAAGTTAGATTAATCACATACCCTGACTCCTTTCCCCCTTATCATAGCATCCTACCCCTGACCCTCAGTTTTCTATACACCACCAGAAATGGTATGCCTTTTATGAAACTAATGACTATATTTTAAATAATAATTGAAGACAAAATCTGTAGAAAAAGATTCTAAATATAAATGTATTTATAATGATTAGGCTTAGGCTTCAGGTTAGGGTTAGATTTAGAGTTGGGTTTTGATCTACGGTTAGGGCTAGGGATAAGGATAGGGCAAGGGTTAGGACTAGGGTTTGAGTTAGGTTTAGGACTATGGTAAGGGATAAGGTTAGAACTAGTGATAGGGCTAGTATGAGAGATTTAATCTTACTGCTAGAGTTAGGGTTAGGTTTAGGGATAGGGCTAAATTAGGGTTTGTGTTAGTGTTAGGATTAGGCCTTGGGTTAGGGTTAGAGTTAGGGTTATATTTAGGGTAAGTTATTTGGTTATAGCTAGGTTGAGGGCTAGGCCAGCGTTAGTATTAATGTTAGGGCTAGGGTTAGGTTTAGGGTTATGATTAAAGCTGGGTTTAGGGGTAGGATGAGGGATAATGTTTGTGTTAGGGTTATGACAAGTAATAGGGTTAGAGTTTGGGTTAGGTTAAGGATTAGGATTATGATTAGGATTAGCATTAGGCTTAGGGTTTGTCATAGGGTAAGGGATAGGGTTAGAGTTAGGATTAGGGATAGGGTTAGGTTTAAAGCTAGGTTTAGGGCTAGTTTTAGGGTTAGGTTTAGGTTTATGATTAAGGTTACAGTTAGGGATAGGATAGTATTAGTTTATGTCTTGGTCCAGTGTAGAGGTTAGGTTTATACTAAGGGTCAGTTTTAGAGCTAGGGTTATTATTAGGGTCAGGATCAAGGTGAGGGTTTGGGTTAAGTTAGTGTTTAGGTTTAGGGCTTGAATTATCATTTGGTTTAGAGTTAATGTAATGAAAGTGTTAGGTTTAGGGTTTAGGTGTGGTTTAGTGTAATGGATAGGGTTATGGTTAGGCCTAGGTTTGCCATAAGGGTTGGGATATCATTAGGGTAATGGATAGGGTTATACCTAAGATTAGGGGTAAGGTTATGTATAGAATTAGGGCTTTTGGGGGGGTTAGGTTTAGGTTTACATTTAGGGTTAAAGCTAGGTTTAGGGCCTGGGGATGTGGTTCAAGAATTAGCGTGCTCACCTGGCAAGCATGGGGTGCTGGGTTTGATCCTCAGCACCACATACCAATAAAATAAAGATGTTGTGTCAACCAAAACTAAAAAAATAAATATATAAAAAGATAGGTTTAGGACTCAGATAAAGGCTAGGTTTTGGATTAGTTTGGGGCTAGTTTTAAGGCTATGGCTAATGTACGAATTTGTGTTATGATTAGAGCTAATGATAGGGTCAAGGTTAGGGCTACATCTAGTGTTATGATTAAGTTTACGTTTATGATGATGTTCAGAGCTAGGTTTAATGTTAGGGTCAGAGTCAGAGTCCGGATTAGTTTTCAGATTAGTGTTAGGACTAGAATTAGAAATAGGATTCGGGCTAGGTGTAAGGTTAGGATTTGGTTTAGGTTAAGTGTTAGGGTTAGGGTTATGATTCGGTTTTATTTTAGGGCTGGGGTAGAGTTAGGGCTAGTTTTAGGATTGATGTTAGGATTAGGGCTAGTGTTAGTGTGAGATTTAGGCTTAGGTTTAGGGTTAGATTTAGAGATAGGTTTAGATCTAGGTTTTGAGCTACCGGTAAGGATAGGGCTAGGATTAGGGGTTAAGTTTAGTTCTAGGTTTAGGGTGATGGTAAAGGATAGGGTTAGAACTAGGTATAAGGCTAAGGTGAGAATTTGAGTTAGTCTTAGTGATAGAGTTAGGGTTGGGTTAGGGATAGGGCTAAATTAGGGCTAGGATTAGGACTAGGGTTAGTGTTAGTGTTAGGCCTAGGATTAGGGCTAGGGTTATTGTTAGGGTTAGGGTTAGGGTTAGGTTTAGGTTAAGGGATGGGATTATAGCTAGTTTTAGAACTAAGTGAGGATTAGTATTATGGTTATGGTTAGGGATAGGTTTATGATTAAGGTGAGTTTCATAGCTAAGATGGGGGCTAAGGTTTGTGTTAGGGTTATGACTAGGATTAGAGCTAGGGCTAATGTCAGGTCTAGGGTTATTGTTAGAGAGAGTTTTAGGGTTAGGTTTATAGCTAGGTCTATTGTAAGGGTCAGGTTTCTTTTTAGGGTCAGGTATATAGCTATGTGTATTATTAGGTTCAAGGTCAGGGTTATGGTTTTTATTAGATTAAGGTTTATGTTTAAGGCTTGAGTTATCATTACGGTTAGGGATAGGTTAATGATAGTTTTAGATTTAGAGTTCAGGTTAGGTGTAGAGTAATGGATAGGGTGAGGGTTATGGATAACATTAGGGTTCGGCTTAGAGTTAGCAGAACTGTTAGGGGGATCATTAGGGTAATGGATAGAGTTAGAGCTAGTGATAGTGCTAGTATTATGCTTAGGATTAGTTCTAGGGTTAGGCTTAGGTTTATGGTTAGGGCTAAGGTTAGGGTTATGGTTAGCTTTAGGGTTAAACCTAGGGTAGAGCTTGGGTTAGAGCTAGGTTTTGCAATAGGTTAGGGCTATGGCAAATGTAAGAATTTTCTTATGATTAGGGGTAGTTTTAGAGTTAATGTTAGATCTAAGTATAGTTGTAGGGTTAAGTTTAGGGTTAGGGTGATGTTTAGAGCTAGGGTTAGTGTTAGTGTCAGGGTCAGTGTTCAGTTTAGGGTTATGGGTAATGTTAAAGCCAGAATTAGGACTAGGGTTAAGTCTAGGGGAAGGATTAGTGTTTGGCTTTAGCCTAAAGGTTATTGTTAGGTCTAGGGCTAAGTTTTTCTTTAGATCTAAAGCTAGATTTATGGATATATTAGGATTAAGTTTAGGCCTAGGGCTAGTGTTAGGGTTGGGTTTAGGTATAAGGTTACCAGCAGGGCTAGTGTTAGGGTTGGGTTGAGGGTTCCGTTCAGGTTTAGACCCATGATTAGTGTTAGGGTCAGAATAAGTTTCAGGGTTAGGTTTAGGGTTTAGTTTATGCTTAAACCTAGAATGAGGACTAGGGGTAGGTTTTGGGTTAGGTTAAGGATTAGGTCTAACCTAATCCTAATCCTAATCCTTAACCTAATCCAAACCCTAACCCTAACCCCAGGGTTTGGGTTAGGTTAAGGATTAGGATTAGGATTAGGTTAGGATTTGCATTAAGTTTAGGGTTTGGCATAGGGTATGGGATAGGGTAAGAACTAGGATTAGGGCTAGGGTTGGGGTTAAACTAGGTTTAGGGCTCAGATTAGGGCTAGTTTTTGTGTTATGGTTAAGGCTAGGGTTAGAGCAATGGCTAATGTAAGAACTATGTATTTTAGGGTTAGTTTTAGTCTGATGGTTAAGGTTTAAACCTTTAGTGTTAGGGTTAGCTTTAAGGTTAGGGTGAAATTTAGAACTAGTGTTAGTGTTAGGTTAAAAGTAAGGATCAGGTTTACTTTTAGGGTTCAGATTAGGACTTGAATTAAGGCTATGTTTACTGTAAGGTTTTGGTTTAGGCTTAGGGTGGTGTTTAGAGCTATGGTGAGTGTTAGGATATGAGTCAGAGTTAGGGTTAGTATTAAGGTTAAGATTAGGACTTGAATTAGGGCTAGGATTAGGTCTAGGTGTACTATTAACGTTGGGTTTAAGTTAAGATTTAGGGTTAGGGCTACTGCTCATGTTGGTTTTACTGCAAGGGTTAGGGTTAGTGCTAGTTTTATGATTAGCATTAGGGCTAGGTTTAGTGTTAATGTTAGGCTTAGGGTTATTATTAGGGTTATATTTGACTTAGGGTTAGATCTAGGGTTAGGACTAGGAACAAAAATTAGGCAATGGTTATGGCTAGGTTTAGGGCTAGCTTTAGGGCTAGGGTTAGGATTATGGTAATGGATATTGTTAGAAGTAGGGATAGGGCTAATGTGAGAGTTAGAGCTAGTCTTAGAGCGAGGGTTAGGGTTAGGTTTAGGGATTGGGTTAAATTAGGGCTAGAGTTAGGGCTAGGGTTAGTGTTCACCTTAGATTTAGCATTAGGGTTAGGGTTAGGGTTAAATTTAGGGTAATGTATGGCATTATACCTAGGTTAAAAGATAGACTGAGGGTTAGAATTAGTGTTAGGGTTATGGTTAGGATTAGGGTTATGATTAAGGCTAGGTTTGGGGCTAGGATGAGGGCTATGTTTTATTTCAGGGGTAGGGCTAGGATTAGGGCTAGGGATAATATCAGATCTACGGTTATGGTTAAAGACAGTTGTTGGGTTAGGTTTATGGCTCCATGTAATGTACAGGTTAGGTTTATGGTTAGGGTCAGGTTTAGAGTTAGGGTATTATTAGGGTCAAGTTCTGGGTTAAAGTTTGGGATAGGTTAAGGTTTAAAGATAGAGCTTGGTTAGTGTTAGTGTAATGATAGGGTGAGGTTAGGGTTTAGGTTTGCTTTAGAATAATGCATAGGTTTACGATTAGGGATAGGGTTAGGTTTAGGTTTAGGGTTATGTTTAAGGCAATGGATAGGGGTAGAGCTAGGATTTGGGCTAGGTTTATGGTTTTGATTAGGGCAAGGGTTAGGATTAGGGTTAGGGTTAAAACTCGAGTTATGGCTAGGACTAGGGCTAAGTTTGGGGTTAAGTTAGTGCTAGGGCTAGGGGTAAGGTTAATGTAAGTACCAGGGTTAAAATTATGTAAATTTAGGGTTAGGGTTAGTGGTAGGTCTAGTGTTAGGTTTAAGGTTAGGGTTAGGGTGATGTTTAGACTAGGGTTAGTATTATGGTCAGAGTCAGGGTCAGTGTGAGTTCTTGTTTTCAGTTTAAAACTAGAATTAGAGCTAAGGTTAAGTTTAGGGTTCGGGTTTGGTTTAGGTTAAGGGTTAGGGTTAGGGCTATGGCTCGGTTTTTTTATAGGGCTAGTGTTAAAGTTAGATTTAGAATCAGGGTTAGGGTTAGGGTTAGGGTTAGGCTTAGGATTAAAGTTTGATTTAGAGTTAAAATTAAATCTAGGTTAGGGCTAGAGCTAATTATAGGGCTAGGGTTAGGGCTAGGGTTAGGGCTAGGATTAGGGTTCCAGTAAGGGATAGGGTTAGGACTAGGGATGGGGCTAGGTTGAGAGTTAGATTTAGTCTTAGGGCTAGAATTAGGGCTAGGGTTAGTATTAGGACTAAATTAGGGCTATGATTAGGGCTAGGGTTAGTTTTGGGTTAGGCCTAAAGTTAGGTTTAGAGTTAGGATTAACTCTAGGTTTAAGGGTAGGATAAGGGCTGGCGTTTGTGTTAGGTTTAGGGCTAGGATTAGTGCTATGGCTAATGTCAGGTCTAAACTAACGGTTGGGGATTGTTTTAGGATTAAGGTTATGGCTAGGTGTAGTGTAAGGGTTAGGTTTAGTGTAAAAGTCAGCTTTAGAGCTAGGAGATATATTAGGGTCATAGTCATTGTTACAGTTTGAGGTAAATGTTTAGGGTTAGGGCTTGAATTAGCACTAGTGTGTGGGTTAGGGTAATGATAGGGATTGGTTTAGAGTTTACATTAGGTTTTGGGTAATTGAAAGGGTTAGGGTTAGTGATAGGTTTAAGGTTGGGCCTAGGGTTCTAATTATGGTAAGATTTATGGTTAGTATAATGGATAGGATTCGAGCTAAGTTTAGGGCTAGGTTTAGGGTTAGGAAAAGGTCCTGAATTAGGGTTAGGGTTAAACTAGGGTTAGGCTTAGGTTTATGTTTAGTGAAAGGGTTAGGTTTTGAGATAGGGTTAGGGCTAGGGAGAGGGTTAGGTTTATCGTTACTTCTAGGGATAAGATTATAGTACTCATAGGGTTAGGGTTAGGATTAGGGCTAGTGACATCATTAGGGATAGGGTTAGGGTAAGTGTAATGTATACATTTAGATGTAGATTTAGGGCTATGTTTAACGTTAGATTGAGGTTTAGGCTTAGAGTTAGTGCTATGGTTATGTTTAGGTTTATAGTAAGGGTTAGAGTTTGAGCTAGGGTTAGGTCTATGGCAAGTGTGAGGTTTAAGGTTCGGTCTAGGGTTAGTTTTCCAGTTTGGTTTAGGTTTAGCATTAAGTCTAGGATTATCAATAAGGTTAAGTTTAGGTTTAGAGTAATGGGTATGTTTAGAGCTTGTTTAGGGTTAAGGTAAAGGTTAGGATTAGGGTAGGGTTAGGGTTAGATTAAGGGATAGGTGTAGGTTTATGTTTAGAGTAATGTTTAGTTTTTGAGCTAGGATTAGGACTAAGGCGAGAGTTAGATTAGGGTTAGGGCTAGGGATAGGGTTAGGGTTATGCTTAAGGCTTGATTTAGGCCTAGGATTAGCTCTAGGTTTTGTGTTAGGTTTAGGCCTAGGGTTAGGGCTATGGGTAATGTAAGAGCTAGGGTTATGTTGAGGGCTAGTTGTAGGGTTAGGGTTTTTGCTAGGTCTAGTTTTAGGTTTAGATTTTCGGGTAGGGTCAGATTAAAGATAGGTTTACTCTAAAGGCAGGGTCAGTGTTTGCATTAGAGTTAGTGTTAGGGTTACAGCCAGAATTAGGACTATGTTTAGCTCTAGGGTTGGAGTTAGTGTATGAGTTAGGTTAAGGATTATTGTTACTGCTATAGCTAGGTTTAAGTTTAGGTCTAGGGCTAGAGATAAGGCTAGATTTAAGATTTGGTTTAGGTCTAGGGCTAGTGTTAGGGTTTGGTCCAGGGTTAGGGTCAGTTTTAGACCTAGAGTTATTGTTAGGGTCAGAATAATGGTCAGGGTTAGCATTAGGGTTTGGGATAGGGATAGAGCTAGAATAAGGGCTAGGGTTAGAACTATTAATAGGGTTACAGTTTTGTTTAGCCTAAGGATTAGAGATAGGTCTAGGGTTAAATTAGGGTTAGGGTTTTTCTTAGGTTAAGGGATAGCCTTAGAGCTAGGGTTATTGCTAGAGTTAGGGTTAGGGTTAGGGTTAAATATAGATTTAGAGCTTGGATTAGGGCTAGTTTTTGTGTTAGGGTTAGGGCTAGATTTGGGTATTGGCTAATGTAAGAGCCAAGGTTAAAATTAGGGTTAGTTTTAGGGTTAGACTTAGGGGAGGTCTAGTGTTACGTTTAAGTTTAAAGTTAGGGTAATATTTAGAGCTAGGGTTATTGTTAGAATATGAGTCAGCATCAGGGTTAGTTTTAGGGTTAGTGTTAGGACTCAAAGAAGGGCTAGCTTTACTGTTAGTGTTCGGTTTAAGGTGAGGGCAGTGTTTAGAGCTAGGGTGACTCTTAGGATATCAGTCAGTGTTAGCTTTAAGGTTAGGGTTATGACTTGAATTAGGGCTAGAGTTACTGTTGGATTTTAAGTTTAGGGTGGTCTTTAGAGCTAGGGTCTGTGTTAGGATATGAGTCAGGGTCAGGGTAAGATTTAAGGTTAGGGTTAAGACTTGAATTAGGGCTAGGGTTACATCTAGGTGTGATGTTAGGGTTTGGTTTAAGTTAAGGTTTAGTGTTAGGGCTTTTGCTCAGTTTTGTTTTAGTCCTAGGTTTAGGGTTTGGGCTAGTTATAAGATTAGCATTAGGGTTAGGGCTAATTTTTATGTTAGGCGCAGGCTTTGGGTTAGGGTTTGATTTGGATTTTGTGTTAGATCTAGGATTAGGGCTGGGTCTAAATATAGGGCAAGGGTTAGGGCTAGGGTTATGTTTATGGTAACAGATAGGGTTAGCTAGGGCTAGGATGAGAGTTAG
This sequence comes from Marmota marmota marmota, assembly GCF_001458135.2. Taxonomy (NCBI): domain Eukaryota; kingdom Metazoa; phylum Chordata; class Mammalia; order Rodentia; family Sciuridae; genus Marmota; species Marmota marmota. The sequence goes on along the minus strand of NW_026005908.1, from coordinate 213,278 downwards.
AGTTAGTCTTAGGCCTAGGGTTTTGGTTAGTTTTAGGAATAGGGCTACGTTAGGGCTAGGATTAAGGCTAAGGTTAGTGTTCAGTTTACGTCTAGAGTTAGGGCTAGTATTATACTTAATTTTAGGGTAAGGTATGGTGTTATAGCTAGCTTTAGAGGTACGGTGAGGGCTAGAATTAGGGTTAGGACTTGGATTAGTTTTAGGGTTGTGACTAAGGCTAGGTTTAGGGCTAGTATAAGAGCTAGGGTTTGTTGTAGGGTTAGGTCTAGAATTAGGGCTACGGCTAATGTCAGATCTAGTGTTACAATTTGAGTTAGATTTAGGTTTAGGTTTGTGTCTAAGTCTAGTGTAAGTGTTAGGCTTAGGGTAAGGGTCAGGTTTAGAGCTAGGTGTATTTTTAGGGTCAGGATCAGGGTTAGGGTTTGTTTTAGGTTAAGGTTTAGGGATAGGACTCAAATGAGCTTTAGGGTTAGGGTTAGGGTTAGGGTTACGGTTAGGGTAATTGATTGGGTTAGGTTTAGGTTTCAGGGTTGGTTTAGGGCAATGGAGAGCTTTAGGGTTAGCAAAAGGGTTAGGATTAAGCCTAGGGTTAGCTTTAGGATTAGGGTTATCATAAGAATAATATATAGGTTTAGAGCTATGGTTAGGGCTAGGATTAGGATAGGATTAGGGCTAGAGTTAGGTTAGGTTTTGGGTTAGGGCTAGCACACCTAGCTTAGGGTAGAGTATGGTTAGATTTAGGGTAAAGATTAGGTTTTGAGCTAGGGTTAGGTCAAGTTGAGGGTTAGGTTTAGTGTTATGATCAGGGTTAGGTTTAGGGTTAGGGCTAGGGTTTTCATTAGCGTTAGAATTAGGTTTAGGGTAATTGATTGGGTTAGATGTAAGGTTAACTTTATGGTTAAGGTTAGGTTTAGGTTTAAGTTTAGTTTTAAGTCTAGGTTTACTGTTGTTTTTATGGTAAAAATTAGGGTTTGAGCTAGGGTTAAAGCTATGACAAAGTTTAGGTTTAGGTTTAGGTCTAGGGTTAGGTTTATGGTTTGGGTTAGGGTTTCAGTTAGGGTTATGGATAGAGTTATCATTAGGGGTAGGGTTAGATATAGGGTAATGCCTAGGGTTAGAGCTAGTGTTAGGTCTAGGATTAATGTTAGGATTAGGGCTATGGTTAGGGTTATGGTTAGGGATAATGTTAGGGTTATGTGTAGACTAAGGGTTAGGGTTTGAGCTAGGGTTAGGACTAAGGTGAGGGTTAGGGTTAGGGTGAGGGTTATGCTTATGGTAGGTTTAGGCCTTGATTAGGGTTAGGGCTATTTAAGTTTTGTGTTAGGTTTAGGCCTAGGGCTGATGCTATGTGTAATGTAAGATCTAGGGTTCTGATTAGAGCTAGTTTTGGAGTTAGGATTACAGCTAGGTTTACTGTTAGGTTTAAGTTTTGGTTTAGGGTCAGGTTTAGAGCTAGGTTTAATCTTAATGTCAGGGCCAGTGTTCAGGTTATAGTTAGTGTTAGGGTGAAAACCAGAATAGGACTAGGTTTAGGTCTAGTGGTAGGGTTAGTGTTTGGTTTAGGTTAAGGTTTATTGTTAGGGCTAGGACTAAGTTTTGTTTAGGTAAAGGGCTACAGTAATAGCTGGATTTAGGATTAGGTTTAGGTCAGGGCTAGTATTAGGGTTAGGTTTAGTTGTAAGTTTACTGGCAGGGCTAGTTTCAGGTTTTGGTTCGGTTTAGGGTCAGGTTTAGACCTATAAATAGTATTAGGGTCAGAATAGGGTTGAAGGTCAGGGTGAGGGTTGGGTTAGGGTTAGATCTAGAATAAGGGCTAGTATTAGGACTAGTAATAGGGTTATTGTTTGTGTTTGGCTAAGGATTAGGATTAGGACTAGAGTTAGCATTATGCATAGGGTTTGGATAAGATTAGAGCTAGGTTTAGGGCTAGGATAAGGGATAGGTTTAGGCCTAGTTTTAGGGTTATGGCTAGGGTTAAATCTAGTATTAGGGCTTGGATTAGGACTATTTTTGTGTTAGAGTTAGGGCTAGGGTTTGGCTAAGGTCAGTGTAAGAACTAGGGTTATGATTAGGGTTAGTTTTAGGGTTAGGGTTTCAGCTAGGTCTAGTGTTATCATTAGTTTTAGTGTTAGGGTGATATTTAGAGCTAGGGTTTGTGTTTGGATATGAGTCGGGGTGAGGGTTAGTTTTAGGCCTAGAACTCAAATTAGAGCTCAGGTTATGGTTAGTTATGGGTTAGGGTTTGGTTTAGATTAAGGTTTAGGGTTAGAGCAATGGCTCGGTTTTGTTTTAGAGCTAGGGCTTGGATTAGGGCTAGTTTTAGGATTAGCAATATTGATAGAGCTAGGTGTGAAATGAGGTTTTGGCTAAAGATTAGGGTTAGATTTAGAGTTTTGGTTAAATCTAAGGTTAGTGCTATGGCTATGGTTAGGGCTAAGTTTAGGGCTATTGTGAGGGTTACAGTAACGAATAGGGTTATAAATAGAAATAGGGCTAGGGTGTGAGGAAGAGTTAGTCTTAGTGCTTGGGTTAAGGGTAGGGTTAAGTTTAGCATTCAAATAGGGCTAGGATTAGTGCTATGATTATTTTTAGGGTTAGGCCTATGGTTAGGGCAGGGTTAGGGTTAGTTTTAGGGGAAGGGATGGGGTTATATAGCTAGGTTCAGTGCTAGGGCGAGGGTTATATTTAGGGATAGAGATAGGGTGAGGATTCGGGTTAGGATTAAGTCTAGTTTTAGGTCTAGGATGAGGGCTAGGGATAATGTCAGGTCGAGGGTTATGGTTACAGATAGTGTTAGGGATAGGTTTATTGTTAGGTCTGGTGTAAGGGTTAGGTTTTGTGTAGGGGTCAGGTATAGAGCAAGGTTATTATTAGGGTCAGAGTGTGGGTTAAAGATTGGTTTGGGTTAAGATTTAAGGTTAGGGCTCAAATTAGTATTAGGGTTAGGGTTTGTGTTAGAGTAATGGCTAGAGTTAGGTTTACAGTTCAGGTTAGGTTTAGAGAAATGTATAGGGTTAGTGTTAGGGATATAGTTAGGGATTGGACTAGGGTTAGCATTTGGTTTAGGCTTATGTTTAGAGTAATGAATAGGTTCAGTGCTAGTGTTAGGGCTTAGGTTAAGGTTAGGATTAGGGTTAGGGTTTGGGTTACTCCTACGGCTAGTGTTAGGGTTAGGTTTAGGGTAAATGTTAGGGTTTGAGCTAGGGTTAGGGCTAGGGCGAGGGTTAGGTTTAGAATCAGGGTTATGGTTAGGATTAGGGTTCGGTTAGGGTTATGTTTAAGGTAATGGATAAAGTTAGAGCTAGGATTTGGGCTATGGTTACATTTAGAATTAGGGATAAGTTTAGGGTTAGGGTTAGAGCTATGGTTATCTTTAGAGTAAGGGTTAGAGTTTGAGCTTGCGTTAGGGCTAGGGCAAGCATTAGGTTTAGGATTTGTGCTAGGGTTAGGGTTAAGGTAATGCATAGGTCTAGGTTTAGGGCTTGTATTAGGGCTAGGTTTTGTGTGAGGTTTATGGCTAGTGTTAGGGCTACGGGTAATGTAAGAGCTAGGGTTATGGTTATGGCTACTTTTTTGGGTTAGGGTTATACATATGTCTAGTGTTAGGTATAAGTTTTGGGTTAGGATAAGGTTTAGAGCTAGGGTTTGTGTTAGGGTAAGCATCAGTGTTCGGGTTAGCATTGGGTTTATGATTAGGGCCAGAATTAGAACTAGGGTTAGGTCTAGGGTTAGGGTTAGTCTTTGCTGTAGGTTAATGGTTATTTTAGCGCTAGGGCTAGGTTTTTGTTTAGGACTAGGGCTAGAGTTATGGCTATATTTACGATTAAGTTTAGGTCTAGTGCTACTGTTATGGTTAGTGTTAGGTATAGGTTTACTGGTAGGGCTAGTGTTAAGGTTCGGTTTAGTGTTAAGGTCAGGTTTTGACCTAGGGTTAGTGTTAGGGTCAGAATAAGGGTAAGCTTTAGGCTTAGGCTTCAGGTTATGGTTAAAGATAGAATGAGGTCTAGGGTTACAACCAGGAATATAGTTAGGGTTTGGGGCAAGCTACGATTAGGTTAGAACTAGGGTAGAATTAGGGTGAGAGTTTGGCTTAGGGTAAGGGATAGGTTTAGAGCTAGGGTTTGGGTTTGTGTTAGGGTTAGGATTAAAGCTACGGTTGAATCTCAGATTAGCACTAGGTTTTGTGTTAGGGTTAGGGCTGTGGCTAATGTAAGAACTAGCTTTATGGTTGGGGATAGTTTTAGGTTTAGGATTACGGCAAGGTCTAGTGTTTAGGTTAGATTTAGGGTTAGGGTGATGTTTAGAGGTAGGGTTAATTTTAGGGTCAGAGTCAGGGTCAGTATTAGTTGTAGGGATAGGTTTAGGACTAGGTGTAGCATTATGATTTGGTTTAGGTTAAGAGTTAGGATTAGGGCTATAGCTCAGTTTTTTGTGTGCTATGTCTAGGGTTAGGGCTAGTTTTCAAAATAGAATTAGGGTTAGGGCTTGTGTTGGGGTGAGGTTTAGATTAGAATTAGGGTTAGATTTAGAGTTAGGGTTATTTCTGGGTTTAGGACCATGGCTAGGGTTAGGAATAAGATTAGGGCTAGTATTAGGGTTAGGTAATAGATAAGGTTGGTACCAGAAATAGGTCTAGGGCTAGAGTTAGTTTTAATCTTAGGGCAAGTGTTAGAGTTAGGGTTATAGTTAGCAATAAATTAGGGCTAGGATTAGAACTATGGTTACTGTTAGGATTAGGCTTAGAGTTAGGGCTAGGTTTAGTGTTATTGATAGTGTTAGGTTTAGGGTTAGGGAAAAGGATATGGTTATACCTAGGTTTAGAACTAGGGTTAGGGTTGAAATTAGGGTTTGGGTTGGGTTAGCGTTCAGGTTAGGGTTAAGGCTAGGTTTAGGGCTAGAATGAGGGCTCTGCTTTGTGTTAGGTTTAAGGTAATAATTAGAGTGCTAATGTCAGATCTAGGGTTAGGGTTAGGGATATGGTTAGTGTTAGTTTTATGGCTAGGTATAGTTTAAGGGTTATGTTTAGGGTAAGGGTCAGGTTTGGAGCTAGGTGTGTTATTAGAGTCAGTGACTTGTTCACAGTTTGGGTTAGGTTTTGGTTTAGTTTTAGGGCTTGAATTAGCATTAGGGTTAGGGTTAGAGTTACAGTAATTGATAAGTTTTGGTTTAGTGTCCAGGTTAGGTTTAGGTAAGGATAAGTTTAGTGTTAGCATTAGCTTTAGGGTTAGGCCTAATGGATAGGGTTAGATTTAGGTTTAAGACTAGGGTTAGTGTAAGGTTTAGCGTAAGTATTAGGGTTTGAGCTGGATTAGGACTACAGCAAGGGTTAGGTTTACGGTTAGGTCTAGGGTTAGGTTTAGAGTTAGGGTTAGTTTAGGTTTAGGGTTAGGACTAGGGCTAAGTTTACAGTTAGAGTTAGAATAGGTTTAGGGTTAGGGCTAGTGTTATCATGACATATATAGTTAGGGTTAGGGTAATGGGTAGGGTTACAGCTATGTTTAGAGCTATGTTTGGGTTAGGCTTATGTTTAGGGTAATGGATAGGTTAGGGCTAGGTTTATGGTTAGGACTAGGGCTATGATTTGGGTTAGGGTTAAGTCTAGATTTAGTGTTAGAGTTATGTTTAGGGTAAGTGTTAGGGTTTGAGCTATGTTTAGGCCTAGGGTGATAGTTAGGGTTAGTGTCAGGTCTAAGTTTAAGATTATGATTAAGTTTAGGGCTAGGGTTATCATTAGGTTTAGGGTTATGTTTAGGGTAATGGATAGGGTTAGAGCTAGAGTTAGGGCTAGGATTATGGTTAGGATTAAGTCTAGGGTTAGGTTTAGGATTAGGGCCAGTTTTAGGGTTTGGGTTAGTTTTAGGGTAATCTTTAGGGCTAGGGTTAGGGTTTTAATGAGGTGTAGGGCTCAGTTTAGGGCTAGGTTTTGGGTTAGGTTAGGGCTAGGATTAGGCCTACGGTTAATGTAAGAACTAGAGTTATGATTAGGGCTACTCTTAGGGTTACGGTTTGGGCTAGTTCTAGTTTTAGGATTAGGTATACTTTTAGTGTGATGTTAGAGCTAGGGTTAATGTAAGGTCAGAGTCAGGCTTAAGGTTAGTTTTAGGGTTAGGTTAGGACTGGAATTAGGGCTAAGTTTAGGGCTAGGTGTAAGTTTAGGTTTTGGTTTAGGTTAAGGATTAGGGTTAGGGCTATGGCTCGGTTTTGTTTTAGGGCTTGAACTAGATTAGGGCTAATTTTAGGATTAGTGTTAGTTTTAGGGCTAGTGTTAGTGTGAGGTTTAGGCTTAGGGTTATGGTTGGACTTAGAGTTATGGTTAGTTCTAGGCTTAGGGCTAGTGTTAGGGCTAAGGTTAGGGCAAGTGCTAGGGTTATGGTAAGGGATAGGGTTACATCTAGGAGTAGGGCTAGGGCGAGAGTTAGAGTTAGTCTTAGTGTTAGTGGTCGGGTTAGTGCTAAAATAGGGATAGGATAATGTCTAGAATTAGTGTAAGGGTTAAGCCTAGACTTAGTGTTAGGGTTAGATTTGGGGGAAGAGATGGGGTTATAGCGAGGTTCAGAACTATTTCGATGGATAAAATTAGGAATAGGGCTAGAGTTAGGATTTGGGTTAGGATCAAGGCTAGGTTTAGGGCTAGGATGAGGGCTAGTATCTATGTTAGGGTTATGGCAAGAATTAGAGCTAGGGATAATATCAGGTCTAGGGTTATGGTTAGGAATAGTATTTGGTATGACTTATTGGTAGGTCTAGTGTCAGAGTTAGGTTTAGGATGAGGTACATGTGAGAGCTAGGGGTATTATAATAGTCATAATGAGGATTTGGGTTTGGGTTAGGTTGGAGTTTAGGGTTATTGCTCAAATTAGCATTAGGTTTGAGTTAGGGTTAGAGTAATGGATAAGGTTTGGTTTAGGCTTCAGTTGAGGTTTAGGGCTCAGTTAAGGTTTAGGGTAATGGATAAGGTTAGTGTTAAGCCTATGTTAGCATTAGGTTTATGGTTATCATTAGGGTAATGGATAGGGTTAGAGCTATGGTTAGGGCTACAGTTATGTTTAGGATTAGGGCTAGAGTTAGGGTTAGGGTTAGGGTTAAGGCTAGGGTTAGGTTTAAAGTATGGGTTAGGGTTTGAGCTAGGGTTAGTGCTAAGGATAGGGTTAGGTTTAGGATTAGGTCTAGAGTTAGGATTGGGGTGATCATTAGGGTTAAGGTAATGGACAAGTTTAGATGCCAGGTTAGGTTTAAGGTTAGCTTTATGTTTAGCACTAGGGTTAGTATTAAGTTTAGCATAATTGTTAGAGTTTGAGCTAGTGTTAGGACTATGGCAAGGGTTAGGTTTATGGTTAGGTCTAGGGTTAGGTTTGCATTTATAATTAGAGTAGGTTTAGGGTTAGGGCTGAGGTTATCATGGTGTTTATGGTTAGGGTTTGGGTAATTGGTTGGGTTAGAGCTAAGGTTAAGTCTAGTTTTAAGTTTAGAATTAGGGCTAGGGTTAGGGTTAGCGTTAGGCTTACCATTTTCTTACGGTTAGGTTAAGGTCAGCGATTGAGTAAGTGTTAGGGCTAGTTTGAGGCTTCAGGTTAGTGCGAATTCTACACCTAAATCTAGCTAGCTATAGAGTTAGGGTAAGGGTTAGGGTTGGAGATAGGTTAACCTTAAGTTTAAGATTATGGTTAGGGTAATGTATAGAGTTAGAGCTAGAGTTTGGACTATGGTTACAGTTAGGGTTAGGGCTAAGATTGGGTTTAGGGTTTGGGCTAGGGTTATGTTTAGGGTAAGGGCTAGTGTTTGATCTACTGTTAGTGCTAGGGCTAGGTCGAGTATTAGGTTCAGCCTTAGGTCTAGGGACAGGATTATGGTAGGTTTAGGGTTAGGGTTAAGGTTAGAGCTAGGGTTATCATTAGGGTTATAATAAGGGTTAGGGTAATGGATATGGTTAGATGTAGGTCTAGGTTTAGGTTTAGGGTAGATTTAGATTTAGGGTTAATTGTAAGGCTACAGTTATGTTTAGGTTTATGGTACAGGTTAGGTTTTTAGGTGGGGTTAGGGCTATTGCGAGTGTTACTTTTAAGGTGAGGTCTATTGTTAGTTTTCTCATTATGGTTAGGGTTATGGTTATGGTTATCAATACAGTTAGGTATAGGTTTAGGTAAGGTGTATCTTTATAGCTAAGTTTAGGGCTAGGGTTAAGTTTAGGGTTAGGGCTAGGGTTAGGGTTTAGAGTAAGGTATAGGTCTAAGTTCATATTTATGGTAAGTGTTAGGCTTTGAGTAAGGTTTAAGACTAAGGTAGGGTTAGGTTTAGGGTTAGGTTTAGGGCTAGGATTAGGGTTCGGTTTACGCTTAGGGCTAGATTTAGGCCTAGAATTCGCTCTAGATTTTGTGTTAGGTTAAGGCATAGAGATAGAGCTATGGGTAATGTAAGAGGTAGGATCATGATTAGGGCTAGTTGTAAGGTTAGGGTTATGGGTATGTCTAGTGTTAGGTTTAGGTTTTTTGTTAGGGTCAGGTTTAGAGATAGGTTTAGTGTTAAAGGCAGGGTCATTGTTCAGGTTAGAGTTGTAGTTAAGATTAAGCCAGAATTGGGACTAGGTTTATGTCTAGGGGTAGGGTTAGTCTTTGCATTATGTTAAGGGTTATTGTTAGGGCTAAGGGTAGGTTTTTGTTTAGGTCTAGAGCTACAGTTAAGGCTAGATTTAGGATTAGGTTTAGGTCCAGGGCTAGTGATATGGTCTGGTTTAGATATAAGTTTACTGGTGTGGCTAGTGTTACGGTTTGGTCTAACGTTAGGGTCAGGTTTAGACTAGGTTAGTGTTATGGTCAGAATAAAGGTCAGGGTTAGGTTTGACGTTTGGGATAGGGTTTGAGCTAGAATTAGGGCTAGGGTTAGGATTACTAATATGGTGAGAGTTTTGATTAGCCTGAGGATTAGGGATAGGTCTCGAGTTACAATTCTGGTTAGGGTTTTGCTTAGGGTTAGGGATAGGGTTAGAGCTAGTATTAGGGGAAGGGTTCAGGTTAGGTTTAGGGTTAAAGTGAGGTGTAGGGCTCAGATTAAGGCTAGTTTTTGTTAGTGTTAAGGTTAGGGTTAGGGAAATAGGTAATGTAAGATCCAGGCTTACATTTAGGGTTAGCTTTAGAGTTAGGGTTAGGGGTAGTTCTAGTGTCAGTGTTAGATTTAAGGTTAGGGTTATATTTAGAGGTAGAGTTATTTTTAGGATAGGAGTCAGGGTCAGGGTTAGCTTTAGGGTTTGAGTTAGGACTCGAATTACGGCTAGGTTTACTTTTATGGTTTGGTTTAAGGTTAGCATCATGTTTAGAGGTAGGGTGAGTTTTAGAACATGAGTCAGGGTCAGTATTAGTTTTAAGGTTAGGGTTAGGATTCTATTAGGTCTAGGATTAGTTCTTGTTGTAGATTAGGGTTTGGTTTAAGTTAAGGTTTAGGGTTAGGTATATTGCTCTGTTTTGTTTTAGTCCTAGGGTTACGGTTAGGGATAGTTTTACAATTAGTATTAGGGTTAGGGCTAGGGTTAGGGTTACTTACATTTATAGTTAGGTTTAGATCTAGGATTAGGCTAGGATTGAGGATAGGGCAAGGGTTAGGGCCAGGGTTACAGTTATGGTAAGGGATAGGGTTAGACCTAAGGATAGGGCTAGTGTGAGAGTTAGAGTTAGGGATAGGGCTAAAATTAGAGTTAGGGTTTGGGATAGGGTTAAATTAGGGTTAGGATTAGGGCTAGGGTTAGTGTTCAGCTTAGGCCTAGCGATAGGGATAGGGTTAGGTTTAAGTTTAGGATAAAGAATGGTGCTATAGCTAGGTTTAGACATAGGGTGAGGGTTAGAGTAAGGGTTAGGGATAGGGTTGGGGTTAGGGTCATGATTAAGGCTAGGTTTATGGCTACGATGAGGGCTAGTGTTTGTTTTAGATTCAGGGCTAGGATTAGGGCTAGGGCTAATATCAGGTCTAGGGTTATGTTTAAGATAGTTTTAGGGTTAGGCTTATGGCTACGTCTAGTGTAAGGGTTAGGTTTAGGGTAAAGCTCAGGTTTAGAGCTCAGGGAATTATTAGGATTAGGATTTGTCTTAGGTAAGGATTTAGGTTTATGGCTCAAAATAGCATTAGGGTTAGGGTTAGTATTTAGTTATGGTTTGTTTTAAGGTTCAGGTTTGGTTTAGGGTAATTGATATGGTTAGCTTTAGTGATAGGGCTAGGGTTAGGCTTAGAGTTAGCATTGGGGTAAGTGTTATGGTTAGGGTAATTGATAGGGTTAGAGCTTTGTTTAGAACTAGAGTTATGGTTAAGAATATGCCCTGAGTTCGGGTTAGAGTTAGTGTGAGAACTAGGGTTAGGGTTAGGTTTAGGGACATATTTAGCATGAAGCTTAGGTTTTGAGCTAGGGTTAGGGCTAGGTTTAGAGTTAGGTCTAGGGATAGGAATGTGGTTGTTTTAGGATTAGGGTTAGTGTTAGGGCTAGGGTTATCATTAATGTTAGGTTTAGGGTTAAGGTAACAGATATTGTTAGGTTAGGTTTAGGTTTTGGTTTAGAGTTAGAATTAGTGATAGGTTTAGGATTAGAGCTATGGTTTATGTTTAGGTTTATGGTTAGGTTTATGGTTTGATTGAGAGGTAGGGTTATGCTGAGTGTTAATTTTAGGGTTATATCTATGGTTAGCTTTCCAGTTAGGGTTAGGTATAACATTAGTGTTAAGGCCAGGATTAACAATAAGTTTAGGTTTAGGGTTAGGGTAATGGGTAGGTTTAGAGCTAGGTTTAGGGCTAGATTAAGTTTTGGATTCAGGCTAGGGTTAGGGTGAGAGTTAGGGATAGGTCTAGGTTTATGTTTAGGGTAAAGGTTAGGCTTTGAGCTATCTTAGGACTAAGGCGAGGGCTAGGGTTAGGTATAGGGCTACTGTTAGGTTTAGGGTTATGCTTAGGGCTAGGTTTAGGCCTAAAATTTTCTCAAGGTTTAGTGTTAGCTTTAGGCCTATGGTTAGGTCTATGGGTAATGTAAGATCTAGGGTTATGATTAGGGCTTGTTTTAGGGTTATGATTATGGCTGGGTCTAGAATTAGTTTTAGGTTTTCGTTAGTTTCAGGTTTAGAGGTAGGTTTAGTGTTAAATGCAGGGCCAGTGTTTGGGTTAGAGTTAAAGTTAGGGTAAAAGCCAGAATTAGGACTAGGTTTAGGTCTAGGGGTAGAGATAGTGTTTGGGTTAGGTAAAGGGTTTTGTTAGGGCTAGGGCTAGGATTTTGTTTAGGTATAGAGCTAGAGTTAAGGCTAGATTTAGGATTAGGTTTAGGTCTACAGCTAGTGGTAGGGTTAGGTTTAGGTATAAGGTAACAAGTAGGGCTAGTGTTAGGGTTTGGTTTAGGTTTAGGGTCAGGTTTAGACCTAGGGTATATGTTATGGTCAGAATAAGGGTCAGGGTTAGAGTTAGGGTTGGGATAGCATTAGAGCTAGAATGAGATCTAGCATTAGGACTATTAATAGGATTAGGATTTGGTTAGGCTAAGGATTAGGGATAGGTCTAGGGTTACCATTAGGGTTAAGGTTTTGCTCAGGGTAAGGCATAGGGTTAGGGCTAGGGTTAGGTTTATGTTTAGGGTTAAAGCTAGGCTTAGTGCTCAGATTAGGACTAGTTTTTGTGTGTGGTATAAGGCTAGGGTTAGGGCAATGGCTAATATAAGAATTAGGGTTACAATTAGGGTTAGAAGTAGGGGTAGGTCAAGTGTTAAGGTTAGGTTTAAGATTAGGGTTATATTTATATCTAGGGTTAGTGTTAGAATATTAGTCAGGTCAGGGTTAGTTTTAGGGTTAGAGTTAAGACTCAAATTAGGGCTAGGGTTAATGTTAGGGTTCAGTTTAAATTTAAGGTGGTGTTTAGAGCTAGGATGAGTGTTAGGATATAAGTCAGGTTCAGGGTTATTTTTAAGTTTATGATTAGGACTCATATTAGGGCTAGGGTTAGATCTAGGTGTAGTGCTAGGGATTGGTTTAAGTTAAGGTTAGTGTTAGGTCTGTTGCTCGGTTTTTTTTTTTTTTTGTTTGTTTTGTTTTTTGTTTGTTTGTTTGTTTTTAGTGCTATGGTTAGGGTTAGGTCTAGTTTTATGATTAGCTTTAGGGTTGGGGCTAGGGTTATTGGTAAGTTTAGGATTAAGGCAAGATTGAAGGATTAGGCCTAGGTTTTGTGTTAGGTTTAGGGCAAGAATTAGGACTAGAACTAATGTCAGGTTTAGGTTTATAGTTAGTCATATTTTTAGGGTTAGGCTTATGGCCAGGTCAAATTAAAGTGTTAAATTTAGGGAAAGGGTCAGATTAAGAGCTGGGGTATTATTAGGTCAGGGTCAGGATTCGCATTTGGATTAGGTTAAGGTTTAGGGTTAAGGCTCAAATTAGTATTAAGGTGGGCTGGGGATGTGGCTCAAACAGTAGCACGCTCGCCTAGTATGTGTGCGGCCCGGGTTTGATCCTCAGCACCACATATAAACAAAGATGTGTCCACTGAAAACTAAAAAATAAATATTAAAAAAACCTCTCTCTCTCTCTCTCTCTCTCTCTCTCTCTCTCTCTCTCTCTCTCAAAAATATTAAATTAGCATTAAGGTTAGAATTAGGGTTAGGGTAATGGATAGTGTTAGGTTTAGGCTTCAGGTTGTTTAAGATAGTTATAGGTTTAGAGTTAGGCCTAGGGTTAGCATTAGGGTTATGGTTATCATTAGGGTAATTTATAGGGTTAGACCTAGAGTTAGGGCAAGGGTTATGGTTAGGATTATGGCTAGAGTTAGGGTTAGGGTTAGTGTTAGATCGAGGGTTGCACTTAGGATTAGGTTTAGGGTAAGGTTTAGGGTTTGAGCTAGGATTTTTGCTATGGCTAAGGTTAATTTAGGGTTTGGTCTAGGGTTATGGTCATTGTTAGTGTTATGGTTAGGGCTAGAGTTATCATTAGAGTTAGGGTAATAGGTTTATATGTCAGGATAAAGATAGGATTAGGTTTAGCTTAGCCTTAGGGTTAGGTATAGAATTAGGGTTAGGGTTTGAGCTAGCTTAGATTTAGGGTTAGGTTTAGGTTCACTGTTAGTTCTAGGGTTAGGTTTATGTTTAGGGTTAGGGTATATTTAGCTTTAGGTCTAGTGTTATTATTAGGGTTAAGTTTAGGATTAGGATAATGGGTAGGGTTCGAGCTAGGGTTAGGGCTAGGGTTAAAGTTAGGTTTAGGGCTGGGGTTAGGTTTATGGTTAGGCCTTGGGTTAGTGTTAGGGTTAGGTTAAAATGTAAGGGTTAGGGATTGAGTTAGGTTTAGGGCTAAGGTGAATGTTAGGGTTACAGTCAGGGCTAGTTTAGGGTTAGGATTAGGTTTAGGACTAGGGTTAGCATTAGTTTTAGGGTTATAGTTACTGTAATGAATAGAGTTTGAGCTAGGGTTTGGGCTATGGTTACAGTTAGGATTAGGGATAGAGTTAGGGTGAGGTTTAGGGTTTGGCCTAACATTATGTTTAGGGTAAGGTTTAGGGTTTGAGCTAGGGTTAGGGCTAGAACAAGGGTTAGTATTAGGGTTAGGGCTAAATTAAGGGTTAGAGTTATGCTTAGGGTTAGGTTTAGAGCTGTAATTAGGGCTAGGTTTTCTGTGAGGTTTAGGTCTAGTGTTAGATATATGGGTAATGTAAGAGCTAGAGTTATGGTTTTGGCTAGATTTAGAATTCGTCTAGTGTGAAGTTTAGTTTGGTGGTTAGGATAAGTTTTAGAGCTGGGGTTTTTGTTAGGGTAAGTCTCAGGGTTCAGGTTAGGATTAGGTTTAGGTTTAGGTTCAGAATGAGGACTAGGGTTAGGTCTAGGGGTAGAGTTAGTGTTTGGTTTATGTTAAGGGTTATTGTTAAGGCTAAGGCTAGGGTTATGGCTATATTCAGGATTAGGTTTAGGTCTACGGCTAGTGTTAGTGTTAGGTTTAGGGTTAGGGTTACTGGTAGGGCTAGGGTTACATTTTGGATAAAAGTTAGGGTCAGGTTTAAACCTAGATTTAGTGTTAGGGTCAGAATAAGGGTCAGGGTTAGGGTTAGGGTTTGGATTAAGTTTAGAGCGAGAACGAGGGCTAAGGTTAAGACTAGGAATAGGGTTAGGGTTTGGGGTAAGCATAGAATTAGGGCTAGGACTAGGATAGCAATAGGGTAAGGGTTTGACTAAGTGTAAGAAATAGGATTTCAGCTAGGATTAGGACTAGGACTAGGGCTAGGATTAAGGACAGGGTTAGGGCTAGGGCTAAAGCTAGGGTTAGGCCTTCAATTATGGCTAGGTTGTTTTTTAGGTTTAGGGCTCTGGCTAATTCAAGAACTGGCATTATGATTAGGGCTAGTTTTAGGGTTAAGTTTAGGGCAAGGTCTAGGGTTAGGATTAGGTTTAGGGATAGGGTGATGTGTAGATCTAGGGATAGTGTTAAGGTAATAGTCAGTGTTAGTATCAGTTCTAGGGTTAGGGTTAGGGCTCAAATTAGGCCTAGGGTTATGACTAGGTGTAGGGTTAGGGTTTGGTTTAGGTTAAGGTTTAGAGTCAGTGCTATGGCTCAGTTTTGCTTGAGGGCTAGGGCTAGGGTTAGGACTAGTTTTCAAATTAGCATTAGGGTTAGAGCTAGTGTTAGGGTGTGGTATAGCCTTAGGTTTAGGGTTATATTTAGATTTAGGGTTAGATGTAGGTTTAGGGCTACAGTGAAGTATAGGGCTAAGGTTAGGGCTAGGGTGTGAATTATCATAAGGGATAGGGTTAGAATTAGGGATAGGGATAGGGATAGAGTTAAAGTTAGTTTTAATGTTAGGGTCAGAAATAGGGTTAGAATTAGGGTTTAATTAGGGATAGGATTAGAGCTAGGTTTAGTATTAAGGCTTGAGCCTAGGTTTATGGCTAGGGTTATGGTTATAGTTGTGGATAGGTAAGATATTATAGCTAGCTTTAGAAGTAGGGCGAGTGTTAAAATTAGGGTTAGGTGTATGGTTACGGTTAGGTTTAGGATTAAGGCAGAGATTAGGGCTAGGATTAGAGCTAGAGTTTGTTCTAGGGTTCAGGCTTCATTAGGCCTAGGATTATGGTCAGGTCTAGGATTATGGTTAGAGATAGTTTTAGGGTTAATATTATTAGGGTTAGGATTAGGTTTATGGATATTGTTAGGTTTAGGTTTCAGGTTAGGTTTAGGGTAATGTATAGGTTTAGGGTTAGGAATCGGCTTACGGTTATCCTAGGGTTAGCATTAGGTTTAACATTAGGATTAGGGTAATGGATAGGGTTACAGCTGGGGTTAGGGCTGGATTTATGTCTAGGATTAAGGCTAGGGTTAGGGTTAGGTTTTGGGTTATGGCAAAGGTTAGGTTTAGGGTTTGGTTTAGGGTAAGTTTTAGGGCTAAAATTAGGATTATGATTAGGGTTAAAGTTAGTGTTAGGGCTCTGATTAGGGATAGGTTTTGGGTTATGTTAGGACTAGGTTTAGGGCTTCAGCTAATGTAAGAACTAGGGTTATGATTAGAACTAGTATTAGTGTTAGGTTTAGGGCTAGGTCTAGGTTTAGGTTTAGGTTTTGAGTGATGTTTAGAGCTAGGGTTAGTATTAGGGTCAGAATCAGGGTCAGGGTTTGTTTTAGGGTTAGGGATAGGACTTGAATTAGAGCTAGGTTTAGGGCTAGGTATAGGCTTAGGGTTTGGTTTATGTTCAAGGTTAGAATTAGGGCTATGGCTTGGTTGTTTTTCAGGGCTAGGGCTAGGTTAGGACTAGTTTTAGGATTACCATTAGTATTTTGGCTTGTGTTAGTGAGAGCTTTAGCTTATGATTAAGGTTAGATTTAGAGTTAGGGATAGATATAGGATTAGGGCTAGAGCTAAAGTTAGGGCTAATGTAAAGGCAAGTCATAGGAGTATGGTAAGGGATAGGGTTAGCACTAGAATACGACTAGGGCGAGAGTTAGAGTTAGACTTAGGGGTAGGGTTAGGTTAGGTTTAGGGGTAATTTAAGGCTAGGATTAGGTCTAGCATTTGTATTAGGGTTAGGCCTAGTTTTAGGCTTAGGTTTAGGTTTGGGGATAGCGTTAAGTTTAGGGGAATGGATGGGGTTAGAGCTAGTTTTAGAACTAGGTCGAAGGTTAGAATTTTGGTTAGGGCTAGGGTTATGGTTTGGTTTATTTATATGGCTAGATTTAGGGATAGAATGAGGGCTAGGGTTTCTTTTAGGGTTATGGCAAGAATTAGGGCTAGGGCTTGTGTCTGGTCTAGGCTAAAGTTAGGGATAGATTGAGGGTTAGATTTATGTCTAGGTCTAGTGTAAGGGTTAGGTTTAGTGTAAGGGTCAGGTTTAGAGCTAGGGGTATTTTATGGTTAGAATTAGGTTTCAGGTTTGGTTTATGTTAGGGTTTAGGTTTAGAGCTTGAATTAGTACAAGGGTTTGGTTAAGGTAATGATAGGTTTAGGTTTAGGAATCATGTTATATGTAGGGTAATTGATAGTGTTAGAGTTAGCAAAAGGGTTAGGGTTAGGCCTAGGGTTAGGTTTGTGTTAGGATTAAGGCTAGATTTGAGGTTTGCATGAGGGCTAGTGTTTGTGTTAGGGTTAGGGCAAGTTTCAGGGATAGTGATAATGTCAGGTTTAGGGTTGCAGCTAGGGATAGTTATATGGTTAGGTTCATGGCTAGGTATAATGCTAGGTTTAGGGTAAGGACCAGGTTAATGTAAGGTGTATTTTTAGGGTCAGGGTCAGGTTTCGGGTTTGTGTTAGGTTTATTATTAGGATTAGGGCTCAAATTAGCATTAGGGTTAGAATTAGGGTTAGGTTAATGGATAGGTTTAGGTTTAGGATTCAGGTAATAATTAGGGTAATTGGTAGGGTTAGGGTTAGTGATAGGATTAGGGTTAGGCCTAGGGTTATTATTTGGGTTAATGCTATTGTTAAGTTAATGAATAGCATTAGAGCTAGTGTTAGGGCTAGGATTTCGGATAGAGTAGGGTTAGAGATAAGGTTAGGGTTAGGGCTGGGACTAGGGTTAGGGTTTGGGTTAGGTTTAGGGTACAGATTAGGTTTTGAGCTAGGATTAGTGCTATGGTGAGAGTTAGGTTTAGGATTATGTCTAGGGTTCGATTTATGGTTGAGGTTAGGTTTAATGTAAGGGTTAGGGCTCAGGTTATCTTTAGAGTTTGGTTAATAAATAGGGTTATATATCGTGTTAGGGTTAGGGCTAGTTTTAGGTTTAGGGTTAGTTGTAGGGTTAGGGCTAAGATTATCTGTAGAGTTAGGGTAATGGATAGGGTTAGATGTCAGGTTAGGGTTAGGAGTAGTTTTATATTTAGGGTTAGTGTTAGGGTTTGGGAAGGGTAGAATTAGAGTAAGGGTTAGAGTTTTATCTAGGGTTCAGGCTACGATGAGGGTTAGGTTTAGGTTTAGGTCTAGGATTAAGATTGCAATTAGGAATACAGCTAGGGTTATCATTAGGGCTAATTTTTGGTTTATGGTAATGGATAATTTTAGAGATAGTATTAGGGCTAGTGTTAACATTATGTTTAGGGCTAGGATTATGATTAGGTTTAGGGATAGGGCTAGGGTTATGTTTAGGTTTCAGTTTTGGGTTTTATCTAGGGTTAGGTCTAAGGCGAGGGTTAGGGTTAGCATTAGGGATAGGCTAAGTGTAAGGGATAAGTTTAGGGATAAGGGTTAAGGTTACGCTTTTGGCTAGATTTAGGCCTAGGATTAGGGTTAGGTTTGGTGTTAGGTTTAGAGCTAGTTTTAGTGCTATGGTAATGTAAAGGATAAGTTTATGGTTATGGCTAGGTCTAGTGTTTGGTTTAGGTTTTGGTTAGGTTCCGTTTTATAGCTAGGGTTAGTGTTAGTGTCAGGGTCTGTGTTTGGATTAGGGTTAGGGTTAGGGCTAGAGCAAGAATTAGGATTGGTTAGGTCTAGAGGTAAGGTTAGTTTTTGGCTTAGGTTAAGAGTTATCATTAGAGTTAGGGCTAGGTTTTGGTTAGGTCTCGGTTAAAGTTATTACTAGATTTAGGATTAGATTTAATATAGGTCTAGTGTTAGGGTTAGGTTTAGATATAGGGTTATGGGTAGGGCTGGTGCTAGGGATTAGTTTAGGTTCAGGGTCAGAATAAGGGTTAGGGTTAGGGTTAGGTTTTGGGTTATAGTTAAAACAAGAATGAGGGCTAGGGTTAGGACTATTAATAGGGTTAGTGTTTGGGTTAGATTAAGGATTAGTTTTAGGACTTAGGTTAGCATTAGGGTTTTGGTTTGGCTAGGGTAAAGGATAAGATTAGAGCTAGGGTTAGAGCTAGGCTTTGGGTTAGGGTTAGGGCTAGTGTTAGAGTTAGGGTTAGGGTGAAATCTAGGGTTAGGTATCAGATTTGGGCTAGGTTTTGGTTAGCATTAGGTTTAAGGTTATGTCTAGTGTATGATCTAGGGTTATGATTAGAACTTGTTTTAGAATTAGGGTTAGGACTAGGTCTAGTGTTAGGGTAAGGTTTAGGTTTAGGGTGATGTTTAGAGGTAGGGTTAGTGTTAATGTAAGAGACAGGTTCAGGGGTAGTATTAGGATTAAGATTAGGACTAGAATTAGGGCTAGGGTTAGTGCTAGAGGTAAGTTTAGGGTTTGGTTTAGGAAAAAAAGTTTAGGGTTAGTGTTATGGCTCAGTATTTTTGGGGGGCTAAGCCTGTGGTAAGGGCTAGTTTTAGGATTAGGGTTAATGTTAGGGCTAGTGTTAGGGTGAGGGTTTGGTGTAGAATTAGAGTTAGATTTAGAGTTAGGTTTAGATCTAGGGTTAGGGCAAGGTGTAAGGTTAGGGCTAGTGTAATTCTAGACTATGGCTAAGAATAAAGTTACGGTAAGTCATAGGGTTAGAATTAAGGCTAGCGCTAGGGCAGAGTAGTCTTAAAGCTAGGGTTAGAGTTAGGTTTAGAATTAGGGCTAGGGTTAGTGTTAGGGTTAGTCCTAGGGTTAAGGTTAGGGCTAGGGTTAGTGTTAGGGCTAGGGTTTGTGTTAGGTTTAGGGTAAGAAATGAGGTTATAACTAGGTTTAGGGCTAGGGAAAGGGTTAGAATTAGGATTATGGTTATGATTAAGGCTAAGTTTGGGACTAGGATGAGAGCTAGTGTTCGTTGTAGGGTTAGGGCTAGGATTAGGGCAAGGGCTAATGTCAGGTCTTGGGTTACAGTTAGAGATAGTTTTCAGGTTATGTTTATGGTTATCTGGTGTAAGGGTTAGGTTGAGAGTAAGGGTCAATTTTACAGCTATGTGTATTATTAGGGTCAGTGTATGGCTTAAGGTTTGGTTTAGGTGAAGTATTAGGTTTAGGGCTAGAATTAGCATAGGGTTAGAGTTAGGGTTATGGTAATGAATAGGCTTAGGATTAGGGTTCAGGTTAGTTTTAGGGAAATGGATAGGTTTAGGGATTGCAATAGGTTTAGGGTTAAGCCTAGGGTTAGCATTAGGGTTAGGATTTTGGTTAGTGTAATGGATAGAATTAGAGCTAGGGTTAGGGCTAAGGTTATGGTTAGAATTAGGGCTAGGGTTAGGGTAGTGGATATAATTAGAGCTATGGTTAGAGCTATGGTTAAGGTTAGGATTAGGACTAGTGATAGTTTAGGGTTTGGGATAGGGCTAGGTTTATGTTAATGGTAAATGTCAGGCTTTGAGCTAGGGTTAGGTCTAAAGCGAGGCTTAGGGTTAGGGTTATGGCTAGAGTTAGGTTTATTTTTACACTGAGGGCTATGTTCAGGCCTAAGATTAGGGCTAAATTTTGTGTTAGTTTAGGTCTAGGGTTAGGGACATGGATAACGTAAGAGCTAGGGTTATGATTAGGTCTAGTTTTAGGGTTAGGGTTATGGCTAGGTCTAGTGTTAGGATTCGGTTTTGGGTTAGGGTGAGCTTTGGAGCTAGGATTATGTTAGGGTCAGGACCAGTGTTCAGGTTAGAGTTAGTGTTGGGATTAGTGCCAGAATTAGGACTAGGGTTAGGTCTAGGTGTAGGGTTTGTGTTTGGGTTAGGTTAAGGGTTATTGTTAGGGATAGGGTTATGTTGTTGTTCAAGTCTAGGGCTAGAAATATGGCTAGATTTAGGATTAGGTTTAAGTCTAGGGATAGAGTTAGGTTTAGGTTTAAGAATAGGATTATTGGTAGGGCTAAAGTTAAGGTTAGGTTTTGGGTTAGGGTCAGGTTTATATCAACGGTTAGTGTTAGGTTCAGAATAAGTGTCAGGGATAGGGTTCGGGTTTCAGTTAGGGTTAGAGCTAGAACGAAGTTTAGAGTTAGGACTAGTATAGGGTTAGGGTTTGGGTTAGCCTATGGATTAGGGTTAGGACGAGGGTTAACATTAGGTTTAGGGTTTAGATTAAGGTAATGGATAGGGTAAGAGCTAGGATTAGAGCTAGAGTTAGGTATCGGTTACAACTAGTTTTAGGGTTAGAGTTAAAACTAGTGTTAGCGATTGTATTAGGGCCAGGTTTGGGATTAGGTTGCAGCTAGCGTTAGGCCTACAACTAATGTATAAACCAGGGTTATGATTAGGTCTACTTTTTGGGTAAGTGTTATGGCTAGGTCAAGTGTTAGGGTTAGGATTACCATTAGCGTGATGTTTAGACCTAGGGTTAATTTTAGGATCAGGGTTAGTTTTTGGGTTATAGATTTGGTTATGTTTAAACCCAGAATTATCACTAGAGATAGGTCTAGGTGTAGGGTTAGGTTTATGGCTAGGTCTAATATAAAGGTTAGGTTTAGGGGTAGGGTCAAATTTAGAGCTAGTTATATTATCATAGGATGGGTCAGAGTTAGGGTTTGGTTAGGTTGTTTTAGGGTTAGGGCTCAAATTAGCATTAGGGTTAGGGTTAGTGTAATGATAGGGTTAGGTTTAGGGTTCAGGGTAGGTTTAGGTTAATGAAACAGGTTAGGGTTAGGGATAAGTTTAGGGTTAGGCCTAGGGTTACCATTAGAGTTATGGTTATCGTTAGGGTAATGGATAGGGTTAGAGCTAGTGATAGGGCTAGGGTTATGGCTAGAATTCTGGCTAGTGTTAGAGTAAGGTTTAGGTCTAGGTTCTGGGTTAGTGTTAGGTTTAGGGTTGGGGTTAAAGCTAGCATTATGGCTCGGATTAGGGCTTGGATTGGGATTTTATTAGGGCCATGGCTAATGTATGAACTAGTGTTACAATTAGTGCTAGTTTTAGGGTTAGGGTTAGGGCTAGGTGTAATATTATGGTTAGTTTTATGGTTAGGGTGATGTTTAGAGCGAGGGTTATTGTTAGGGTCAGTGTCAGAGTCAGGGTTACTTTTAGGATTAGAGTTAGAAATCGAATTAGGGCTAAAGTTAGTACCAGTTGTACCGTTAGGGTTTGGTTTAGGTTAAGGGTTAGGGATATAGTTTGGTTTTGTATTAGGCCTAGGGCTATGGTTACAGCTAGATTATAGAAAAGCATCAGGGTTAGGGCTAGTGTTAGGTTGAGGTTTAGGCTTAGAGTTAGGGTTAGATTTAAAGTTAGGGTTAGATCTAGGGTTAGGGCTAGGGCTAGGGCTAGGTTTATGGCGAGGGTTAGGGTTATTGTAATGAATATGATTAGAACTAGGGATATGGCTAGGGTGAGAATTAGAGTTAGTCTTAGTAGTAGTCTTAGGGTTAGGGTTAGTGTTAGGGCTAAATTAGGGCTAGGTTTTGGGCTAAATTAAGGCTAGGATTAGGACTAGGGTCAGTGTTCGGGTTAGGGCTAAATTAGGGCTAGTATTAAGGCTAGGTTTTATTGGGGTTAGACTAGGGGTTGGGCTACAGTTAGAGTTAGCAATGATGTTAAAGTTAAGTTTAGGGGAATGGGTGGGGTTATAGCTAGCTTTAGGGGTAGGGTGAGGTTTAGAGTAAGTATTAGGCCTAGGGTTATGATTCAGTTTAGGATTAAGGCTAGGTTTAGGGCTAGGTTAAAGACTAGGGTTTCTGTTAGGGTTATGGCTATTACCAGGTCTAGGGCTAATATCTGGTCTAGGGTTAATGATAAGGATAGTTTTAGGGTTAGGTTATGACTAGGTCTAGTGTAAGAGTTAGGTTTAGGTTAAAGGTCAGCTTTAGGGCTAGGCTTATTATTAGATTCAGGGTCAGGGTCAGGGTTAGCATTTGGTTTAGCTAAAGGTTTAGGGTTAGGCCTCGAATTAACATTAGGGTTAGGTTTAGGGTTAGCATAATGGATAGGGTTTAGTTTAGGTTTCAGTTAAGGTTTAGGGTAATGGATGGGTTAGATTTAGTGATCGGATTACAGTTACCATTAGGGTTAGCGTTATGTTTAGTGTAATGGATAGGTTTAGAGCTAGGGTTAGGGCTAGGTTATGGTTTGGATTAAGTCTAGGTTTAGGGCTAGGTTTAGGGCTAGGGATAGGGTGTGATTTAGGGTAAGTTTTAGGGTTAGGGTAAGTGTTAAGTTTAGGGCTAGGGTTATGGTTAGGTTAGGGTAAGGGTAGGTGTTTTAGCTAGGATTAGGTCTAGGGTGAGAGTTAGGTTTAGGTTTAGGTTTAGGTTTAGGTCTAGGTTTATATTTATGGTTAGAATAGGTTTAGTGTAAGGGATAGAGTTTTAATTAGGTTTAGGCTTAGTTTTTGGATAGAGCTAGGCTTATGTTTAGTGTAAAGGTTAGGCTTTGATCTAGGGTTAGGTCTAAGGTGAGGCTTAGGTTAGGGTTAGGTTTAGGGCTAGGGTTGTGCTCAGCATTATTCTTAGAGCTAAGTTTAGGCCTAGTATTAGGGCTAGGTTTTGTGTTAGGTTTTGTGTTAGGTTTAGGACAATGCGTAATGTAAGAACTAGGCCTATGTTTAGGGTTAGTTTTAGGGTTAGGATCATGGCTAGGTATAGTGTTAGGTCTAGGTTTGGGGTTAGTGTCAGGTTTAAAGCTAGGTTCAGTGTGAGAATCAGGATCAGTTTTGGGGATAGGGTTAAGGTTAGGGTTAGAGCCAGAATTAGCACTAGGTTTAGGTCTAGGTGTAGGGTAAGTGTTCGATTTAGTTTAAGGGTTATTGTTAGGGCTAGTGCTAGGTTTTTGTTTAGGTCTAGGGCTATAGTTATAGCTATATTTAGGATTAGCTTTGTGTCTAGGTCTAGTGTTAGGCTTATGTATAGGTATAGGATTACCAGTAGTGTTAGTGTTAGGATTTGGTTTAGGTTTAGGGTCAGGTTTAGACCTAGGATTATTGTTAGTGTCAGATGAGGGTCAGGGTTAGGTTTAGAGGTAGAACGAGGGCTAGGGTTAAGACTAGTAATATGGTTAGAGTTTAAGTTAGGCTAAGAATTAGGATTAGAACTAGGGTTAGCATTTGGGTTAGGGTTTGGCTTAGTGTAAGGAATAGGATTAGAGTTAGGCTTAGGGCTAGAGTTAGGGTTAGGTTTAGGGCTAGTATTAGGATTAAACCTAGAGTTAGGTCTCGGATTAGGGGTAGAATTTGTGTTAGGGTTAGGGCTATGGTTAGAACAATGACTAATGTATGAACTAGGGTTATGATTAAGGCTAGTTTTAGGGTTAGGTTAAGGCTAGATATAGTGTTTGGGTTAATTTAAGGTTAGGGTGATCTTTAGAGCTAGGATTAGTGTTAAGTTTGGTGTCAGGGTCAGGGTTAGTTTTAGAGTTAGTTTTAGGGCTAGTTGTAGGGTTAGGGTTTGATTTAGGTTAAGGGTTAGGATTAGGGCTATAGCTTGGTTTTGGTTTATGGCTAGGGCTAGGGATAGGGCAATTTTAGGATTAGCATTACGGTTTGGGGTAGTGTTAGGGTTTGGTTGAGGCTTATTGTTACAGTTAAATTTAGAGTTAGGTTTAGATTCAGACTTAGGCTTAGATCTAGTATTAGGATTAAGGCTAAGGATAGAACTAGGGCTAGGGCAAGAGTTAGAGATAGTCTTATGGCTAGGTTTGGTTTTAGGATAAGATTAAATAAAGGCTAGGATTAGCATTTGGGTTAGGCCTAGGTTTAGGGCAAGGTTTAGGATTAGGTTTTGTGTTAGGGTTAGGGCTAGGGTTAGGGCAATGGTTAATGTAAGAACTAGGGTTACCATTAGGGTTAGTTTTAATATTAGGGTATGGGTTAGGTTAAGTGTTAGGGTTAGGTTTAAGGTTAGGGTGATATTTATAGCTAGGTTTCATGTTAGGAGAGTAGTCAGGGTCAGGTTTAGTTTTAGGGTTCGAGTTAGGACTCGAATTATGGCTAGGGTTACTATTAGGTTTCAGTTTAAGGTGAGGGCAGGGTTTAGAGCTACAGTGAGTGTTAGGGTATGAGTCAGGTTCAGGGTTGGTTTTCAGGTTAAGGTTAGGAGTAGAATTAGGGCTAGGTTTAGGTCTAGTTGCAGTGTTATGGTTTACTTTAAGTTAAGGTTTAGGTTTAGGGCTAATAATCGGTTTTGTTTTAGTCCTAGTGTTAGGATTAGGGCTAGTGTTAGTTTTAGGCTTAGGCTTAGTGTTAGGGTTAGGGTTAAATTTGGAATTAGGGTTTGATCTAGAGTTAGGGCTAGAACTAAGGATAGGGCAAGAGTTATGTCTAGGTTTAGGGTCATTTTAAGGGATAGGGTTAGAACTAGGCATAGGACTAGGGCGAGAGTTAGTCTTAGGGCTAGGTTTAGGATTAGGGTTAGAGATAGGGCTCAATTAGGGCTAGGATTAGGGCTAGGTTTAGTGTTTAGTTTAAGCCTAGAGTTAGATTTTAGAATTTAGGTTTAGAGTTAATGCAAAGTTTGGGGTAAGGATGGTTTTATAGCTATGTTTAGAGGTAGGGTGAGGGTTACAATTAGTGTTAGGGCTGTGGTTAGGGTTAGGATTATGATTAAGTCTAGATTTAGGGCTAGGATTAGGGCTAGGATATATATTTTTAGGGTTAGGGCTAGGATTATTGCTAGAGCTAATTTCAGGTCCATAATTATGGTTAAAGATAGTT
The DNA here is from genome assembly GCF_001458135.2 of Marmota marmota marmota. NCBI lineage: Eukaryota > Metazoa > Chordata > Mammalia > Rodentia > Sciuridae > Marmota > Marmota marmota. The sequence continues at coordinate 188,392 of NW_026005908.1, read as the reverse complement.
TTAGGGTTAGGATTATGGCTATGTCTAGTGTAATGGTTAGGATTAGGGTTAGGATCTGGTTTAGAGCTAGGGGTATTATTAGGGTCCAGTTCTGGGTTAGGCTTTGGGATATGTTAAGGTTTAAAGTTAAGGCTCAAATTAGCATTAGAGTTAGGGTTATGGTTATGGTAATGGATAGAGTTAGAAATCAATTTAGGGCTAGGGTCATGGTTATGATTAGGGCTAGGTTTTGGGTTAAGTTAGTGCTAGGGTTAGAGTTACAGCTAATATAACTACTAGGGTTATGATTATGGCTAATTTTAGTGTTTTAGGGCTAGGTTTAGTGTTAAGTTTGTGTTTAGGGTTAGGGTGATATTTAGAACTTGGGTTAGTGTTATGGTCAGACTAAGGGTCAGGGTTAGTTTTAGGGTTTGGCTTAAAACTCGAATTAAGGCTGGGGTTAGGGCTAGGTGTAAGGTTAGGGCTTGCTTTAGGTTAAAAGTTAGGGTTAGAGCTTTGGCTCATTTTGGTTAGGGCTAGGGTTAGGGTTAGGGCAATATTTAGGATTAGTGTTAGGGTTAGGGCTAGTCTTAGAATGAGGTTAGGATTCAGTTTAGGGTTAAATTTAGAGTTAGGTTTTTATCTAAGGTTAGTGCTAGGGCTAAGGATAGGGCAAGGGTTAGAACTAGATTTTGGGATAGATTTAGGTTTATGGGAAGGGATAGGATTCAAACCAGTGATAGGGCCAGTGTGAGAGTTAGAGTTACTCTTAGGGCTAGGGTTAGGGTTAGGGTTAGGGATAGGGCTAATTTATGCCTAGGGTTAGTGTTAGGGCTAGGGTTAGAGCTAGTTTTAGAATTAGCATCAGGGTTAGGGCTAGTTTTAGGCTTAGGCATCGAGTTAGGATTCTATTTAAAGTTAGCTTTTGATCTAGGGCTACGAATAGGGCAATTTTGAGTTAGAGTTAGTCTTTGGGCTAGAGTTAGGGTGAGGGTTAAGGATAGGACTAAATTAGGGCTAACATTAAGGCTATGGTTAGTGTTAGAGTTAAGCCTATGGTTTGGGTTAGGGATAAAATTAAGGCTATGCTCAGGGCTAGATAAGGGCTAGGGGTTTTGCTACGGTTAAGGCTAGGATTAAGGCTAGGGTTAATATCAGATCTAGGGTTAAGGTTAAAAATAGTTTTAGGGGTAGGTTTATGGCTAGGTCTAGTTTACACTAGGTAGGGTAAGAGTGAAGTTTAGAGCTAGGGGAATAATTAGGGTCATGGTCAGGGTTATTTTTAGGGTAATGCATACAGTTAGAGTTAAGGTTAGGGCTAGGGTTATGGTTAGGATTAGGTCTTGTGTTAGGGTTAAGGTGAGGGTTACAACTAGGATTAGGTTTAGGGGTATGTTTCGCATAAGGGTTAGGTTCTGATCTATGGTAAGGGCTAGGCTGAGAGTTAGGTTCAGAGTTAGGTGTAGGGATAGGATTATGGTAAATTTTGGGTTAGGGTTGGGGTTAGGGTTAGACCTAAGTTTAGTGTTAGGGTCAGAATAAGGGTCAGGGTTTAGGGTTAGAATTTGGGATAGTGTTAGAGTTAAAATGAAGGCTAGGGTAAGGACTATTAATAGAGTGAGGGTTTTGGTTAGTCTAAGGACTAGGGATAGGTCTAGAGTTACTCTTAGGTTTAGGGTTTCACTTAGGGTAAGGGATTGATTTAGATCTAGGGTTAGGGCTATGGTTAGGGTTCGATTTAGAGTTAAAGCTAGGTTTAGGGCTCGGTTTAGGGGTAGTTTTTGTGTTTGGTTTAGGGCTACGATTAGGGCAATGGCTAATGTAAGAACTAGGGTTACAATTAGGGTTAGTTTTAGGGTTAGGGTTAGGGGTAGTTTGAGTGCTAGTGTTAGGTTTAAGGTTAGGGTGATATTTATAGCTGTTTCCTGTTAGGATAGGAGTCAGGATCACAGTTAGTTTTAGGGTTAGCATTAAGAGTCAAATAAGGCTATTGGTAAAGTTAGTGTTCGGTTTGAGTTTAGGGTGGTGTTTAGAGCTAGTGTGAGGCTTAGGATATGAGTCAGGGTCAGGATTAATTTTAAGGTGAGGCTTAGGACTCGAATTAGATATAGGTTTAGGTCTAGGTGCAGTGTTAGTTTTTGGTTGAAGTTTAGGTTTAGGGTTAGGACTATTGCTCGGTTTGGGTTTACTGCTAGGATTAGGGTTAGGGCTAGTTTTATGATTATCATTTGGGTTTGGGCTAGTGTTATTGTTAGGCTTAGGCTTAGGCTTAAATTTAGATTTAGAATTAGGATTAGGGCTGGGACTAACTTTAGGGCAAGTGTTAGGGCTAATGTTAGGTTTATGGTAGAGGATAGGGATAGAACTAGGGATAGGGCTAGGGCTGGGACAAGAGTTAGAGTGAGTCCTAGGGCTAGGGTTAGGATAGGGATTAGAGATAGAGGTAAATTAGGGCTAAGATTAGGGCTAGGTTTTGTGTTTAAGCCTAGGGTTAGGGTTAGGCTTATGTTTAAATTTAAGGTAAGGGATGACATTATAGCTAGGTTTAGAGGTAGGGTGAGGGTTAGAATTAGGATTAGATATAGGGCTAGAGATAGGGTTATGATTAAGTCTACGTTTAGGACTAGGATGAGGGCTAGGTGTGTTTTTAGGATTAGGGCCAGGATTAGGGCTAGGGCTAATTTCAGGTCCCGAATTATGGTTAAAGTTAGTTTTAGGGTTAGGTTTATGGCTACATCTAGGCTAAGGGTTAGGTATTGGGTTATGGTCAAGTTTAGAGCTATGGATATTATTAGGGTCAAGGTCTGGGTTAGGGTTTGGGATAGGTTAAGTTTTCAAGTGTGGTCTTGAATTAGTTTTAGGATTAGGGTTAGGATAATGATACAGTTAGGTTTAGGATTCAGGTTAGGTTTAGGATAATGGAACAGTTAGAATTTGGGATAGGGTTAGGTTTATGCCTAGGGTTATCATTATGGTTAGGGTTATGTTTATGTTAATGGATAGAGTTAGAGATCAGTTTAAGGCTAAAGTTATGGTTATAATTAGGGCTAGTGTTAGGGTTAGTTTAGGTTTAAATCTAGGGTTAGGGATAGGTTTGGGGTTATGTTAGGGCTAGGGTTAGTGTTACAGCTAATGTAAGTAATAGGTGTTCAATTAGGGCTAGTTTTAAGGTTTTTGTGCTAGGTTTAGTGTTAAGGTTAGGTTTGGGGTTAGGGTGATGGTTAGAGCTAGAAGTGTTAGGGTCAGTGTCAGGGGCAGGGTTAGATTTAGGCTTCGGCTTCCAACTCGAATTAGGGCTATGGTTAGGTCTAGGTGTAAGGTTAGAGTTTGGTTTAGGTTAATGGTTAAAGTTAGAGCTCTGGCTTGGTTTTGTTTTAGGGCTAGGGCTAGGGTTAGGGCTTGTTTTAGGTTTAGTGTTATGGTTGCACTAGTGTTAGGGTTAGGCTTAGGCTTCGGGTTATGGATAGATTGAGAGTTATGTTTTGCCAAAGGAAAGTGTTATGGATAGGGATAGTTCAAGGGTTAGCACTACGGTTAGGGCTAGGGTTAGGGTTATGGTAAGCGACAGGAATAGAACGTGTGATAGGGCTAGTGTGAGAGTTAGAGTTAGTCTTAGGGCTAGGGTTAGGATTAGGTTTAGGGATAGGGCTAAATTACAGCTAGTGTTATTTTAGGGCTAGGGTTAGGGCTAGTTTTAGGATTAGGCTTAGGTATTGATTTAGAGTTAGATTTGGAGTTAGATTTTGATCTAGGGTTAGTGCTAGGGCTAAGCATAAGGGAAGGGTTACCACTAGGGTTAGGGTTAGAGTTAGGGTTTAGTTTAGTTTAAGGGATGTGGTTATAGCTAGGCTTAGGGAAAGGGTGAGGGTTAGTATTAGGGTTAGAAATAGGGTTAGGGTTAGGGTTTAGGTTTGGTTTCGTGTAATGTTTAGGGTTAGGTTTAGGCCTAGGGTTATCAGAAGGTTTAGGGTTATCATTAGGGTAATGGATACAATTAGCCCTAAGGTTAGGGCTAGGGTTATGTATAGGATTAGGGCTAGTGTTTGGGTTAGGGTTAGGTTTAAGTTTATGTTTAAAGCTAGGTTTAGGACTCAGATTAAGGTTAGGTTTTGGGTTAGGTTAGGGCTAGGTTTAAGGCTACCGCTAATGTATGAAGTACATATATGATTACAACAAGTTATAGGGTTAGAGTTAGGTCTAGGTCTAATGTTAAGGTTAGGTTAAGGGTGATGATGATGTTTAGACCCAGGGTTAGTGTTAGGGTCAGAGTCAGGGTCAGGGTTAGTTTTCGTGTTAGGGTTAGACTATAATTAGGGATAGGGTTAGGGCTAGGTGTAGGGTTAGGGTTTGGTTTAGGTTAAGGGTTAAGGTTAGGGCCATGATTTGGTTTTGTTTTAGGGCTAGGGTTAGGGTTAGGGCTAGTTTTATGATTAGTCTTAGGGTTAGGGCTAGTGGAAGTGTGAGATTTAGGCTTAGGTTAAGGATTAGGGATAGGAGTAGAGTTATGGCTAGATTTAGTCTTAGGGTTAGGGTTAAATTTAGAATTAGGTTTATATCTAGGTTTTGAGATAGGGCTAAGTATAGGGCTAGGTAGTAAGTTTAGGGCTAGGTGTATGGTGATGGTAAGGGATAAGGTTAGAAATAGGTATAGGGCTAGTGTGAGAGTTAGAGTTAGTCTTAGGGCTAGGGTTAGGGTTAGGGATAAGGCTAAATAAGGGCTTGGATTAGGGCTAGGGTTAGTGTTAGAGTTAGGCCTAGGGTTAGGGCTAGGGTTAGTGTTAGATTTCGGATTAGGGTTAGGTTTAGGGTAAGGGATGGGAATAAAGCTAGTTTTAGGACTAGGATGAGAATTAGGGTTAAGGTTAGGGTTAACGTTAGTGTTAAGGTTATGATTAAGGAGAGGTTCATAGCTAGGATGTGGGCTAAGTTTTGTGTTAGGGTTAGGGCTAGGATTAGAGCTAGGGCTAATGCCAGGTCCAGGGTAAGGTTAGGGATAGTTTAGGGTTAGTTTTATGGCTACGTCCATTGTAAAGGTTAGGTTTCTTGTTAGGGTCAGGTTTAGAGCTATGATTATTATTAGAGTCAGGGTCAAGGTTAGGGTTTGGGTTAGGTTAAGGTTTAGCTTTAGGGCTCAAATTAGTCTTATGTTTAGTGATTGGGTAATGACACAGTTAGGTTTAGGGTTCAGGTTAGGTGTGGGTTAATAGTTAGGGTTAAGGCTAGTGCTAGGATTATAGTTCTGCCCAGGGTTAGCATAAGGATTATAATTATCTTAGGGTAATAAATAGGGTTAGAGCTAGGGTTAGAACTAGGGTTATGGTTAGGATTAGGTCTAGGGTTAGGCTTAGGGTTATAGTTAGGGTTAGGGTTATTGTTAGGGTTATCTTTAGGGTAAAAGCTAAGGTAGGGCTTGGATTAGCCCACGTTTTGTGATAGGTTAGGGCTATGGCAAATGTAAGAACTAGTGTAATGTTTAAGACTAGTTTTATGGTTAATGTTAGGGCTAGGTGTAGTTTTAGGGTTAGTTTTCGTGTTAGGGTTAAGTTTAGAGCTAGGGTTAGTGTTAGTGTCAAGGACAGTGTTCGGGTAGGGTAATGGTTAGGGTTAAAGCCAGAATTAGGACTAGGGTTAGGTCTAGAGGTAGGGTTAGAATTTGGGTTAGGTTAAGGGTTATTGTTAAGGCTAGGTCTAGTTTGTCTTTAGGACTAAAGCTATAGTTATGGCTAGATTTAGGTATAGGTTTAGGTCTAGGGCTAGTGTTAGGGTTAGGTTTAGGTATAAGGTTACCAGTTCGGCTAGTTTTAGGGTTTGGTTTAGTGTTAGGTTGAGATTTAGACCTAAGATTAGTGTTAGGGTCAGAATAATAGTCAGGGACAGGGTTAGGGTTTGGGTTATGGTTAGATCCAGAATGAAGGCTAGGGTTAGGAGTAGTTATAAAGTTAAGTTTTGGTTAGGCTAAGGATTAGTGCTAAGAATATGGTTAGCATTAGGGTGAGGGTTTGGCTTAGGGTAAGGGATGGGTTATGGTAGGTTTAGGCCTCAGATTAGGACTAGGTTTTGTGTTAGGTTTTGGCCCAGGGTTAAGGCTATGTGTAATGTAAGATCTAGGGTTTTGATTAGAGCTAGCATTGGGGTTAGGGTTATGGCTATGTCTAGTGTTAGGTTTAGGTTTTGGGTTAGGTTTTGGTTTAGAGCTAGGTTTAGTGTTAGTGTTAGGTTCAATGTTCAGGTTAGAGTTAGGTTTAGGGTGAAAGCCAGAATTAGGACTAGGTTTAGGTCTAGAAATAGGGTTAGTGTTTGCTATAGGTTAAGGATTATGTTATGGCTAGGCCTCAGAGTTTTTTAGGTCTAGGTCTAGAGTTATGGCTATATTTAGGATTAGGATTAGATCTAGGGGTAGGGTTAGGGTTAGGGTTAGGTATAAGTTTACTGGTAGGGCTAGTTTTAGGGTTTGGTTTAGGGTGAGGGTCAGATTTAGAATGTGGGTTTGTGTTAGGGTAAGAATTTGTGTTGGGATTAGAGCTAGAATGAGGGCTAGGGTTAGGACTACTAATAGGGTTAGGGTTTGGATTAGGCTACAGATTAGGATGAGGACTAAGGTTAGCATTATGGATAGTGTTTGGCTTAGGGTAAGTGATAGAGTTAGAGCTAGGTTTAGGCTTAGGGTTAGGGCTAGTGTTAGGTTTAGGTTTAGGTTTGCATCTAGGGTTAGGGCTCAGATTAGGGCTAATTTTTCTGTTAGGTTTAGGCTAGGGTTAGGGCTATGGCTAATATAAGAACTAAGGTTATGATTAGAGTTAGTATTCGGTCAAGATCTAGTGTTAGCATTATCTTTAGGATTAGTGTGATATTTAGAACTAAAGTTAGTGTTAGAATATAAATCAGATTCAGGGTTAATTTTAGGACCAGGACATGAATTAGAGCTAGAAGATTATGGCTAGGTTTAGGGTTAGGATTTGGTTTAAGTTAACATTTAGGGTTAGGACAATGGCTCAGTTTTGTTTAAGGGATAAGGCTAGGGTTATGACTAGTTTTAAGATTAGTGATAGTGTTAGGTCTAGTGGTAGGTTGAGGATTAGGCTTAGGGTTAGGGTCAAATGTAGAGTTATGGTTAGATCTAGGGTAGGGTCTAGGGCTAGGGTTAGGGTTAATGTTAGGGCTTGTGTTAGGTTTTTTTGTAATAGATAGGGTTAGAACTAGAAATAGGGCTAGGGGGAGATTTAGAGTTAGTCTTAGGCCAAGGTTAGGGGTAGAGTTAGGGTTAGGGCTAAATTAGGGCTAGGATTAGTGCTAGGGTTAGTTTTAGGATTAGGCCTATGGTTAGGGCTAGAGATATGGTTAGTGTTAGGGTTAGGGTTAGTGATAGGGTTAGGGGAAAGGATGGGGTTATATCTAAGTTCAGGTCTAGGGTGAAGGTTAAAATTAGAGATAGGGCTAGAGTTAGGGTTAGGGTTAGGATTAAGGCTAGGTATAGGCCTAAGATGAGGACGAGTTTTTGTGTTAGGGTTAGGGCTAGGATTAGGGCTGGGGCTAATGTCAGGTCTGGGTTTATGGTTATGGTTAGTTTTAGGGTTAGGTTATGGCTAGGTCTAGTGTAAGGGTTAGGTTTAGGTTAAGTGTCAGGTTTAAAGCTAGGTGTATTATTAGAGTCAGGGTTCGAGTACGGTTTGGTTTAGGTTAAGAATTAGGGTTAAGGCTTGAATTAGCATTAGGGATAAGATTAGGTTCGGGTTAGGGTAATTGATAGGATAGGTTAGGGTAAAAGATAGGATTAGGGTTAGGTTTAGGGTTCAGGTTAGGTTTAGAGTAATGAATAGGGTTAGTGTTAGCAATAATGTTACCGTTAGGCCTAGGTTTAGCATTTGGGTTAGGCTTGTCTTTAGGGTAATGGATAGGGTTAGAGATAAGGTTAGGGCTAGGGTTAAGGTCGGAATTAGGACTAGGGTTAGGGTTAGGCCTAGGTTTCATGTCAGGGTTAGGTTTGGTTAAGTGTTAGCATTTGAGCTAGGATTAGGGCTAGCATAAGGATTAGGGTTAGAGTCATGGCTAAAGTTAGGGTTAGAGTTAGGGTTATATTTAGATTAAGGTTAGATTTTGAGCTAGAATTAGGGTTAGGGAGAGGGTTAGGGTTATGTCTAGGCTTATGGTTATGGTTAAAATAAGGGCTAGGTTTAGGGCTAGGATAAGGGCTATGTTTTGTGTGAGGTTTGTGGCTAGCATCAGGGCTATGGGTAATGTAAGAGCTAGAGATGTGGTTATGCCTAGTTTTAGGGTTAGGTTATGGATAAGTCTAGTGTTCTAGTTAGGTTTTGGGTTAGGTTAAGATTTAGAGCTAGGGTTTGTTTTAGGGTAATGGTCATTGTTCGTGTTAGGGTTAGGTTTAGGGTGAGGGCCAGATTTATGACTAGCATTGGATCTAGGGATATAGTTAGTTTTTACATTAGGTTAACAATTATTGTTAGGGCTAGTGCTAGGTTTTTGTTTAGGGCTAAGACTAGATTTATGACTCTATATAGGATTAGGTTTGGTCTAGTGCTAGTGTTACTGTTAGGTTTAGGTATAGGTTTACCAGTAGGGGTAGGGGTAGGGTTCGCTTTAGGGTTAGTGTCAGGTTTAGACCTAGGGTTAGTGTTAGGGTCAGAATAAGGGTCACAGTTAGAGTTAAGGTTAGAGCTATAATGAGGGCTAGGGTTAGGACTAGTAATAGAGATAGGGTTTGAGGTAGGCTAAGGATTATGGTTAGGACTAGGGTAGCATTAGTGTGAGGGTTTGGCTTATGATAAGGAATAGGGTTAGAGGTAGAGTTAGGGTTAGGGTTAGGGTTAGGGTTAGGTTTAGGGTTAAACCTAAGTTTAGGGGTTGGAATAGGGCTAGGATGTGTGTTAGCATTAAGGCTAAAGCTAATGAAAGATCTAGGATTCTGATTAGGGCTAGTTCTAGCATTAGCATTAGGTCAATATTTAGATCTAGGTTTACTGTTAGGGTCCGAGTAAGGGTCAGGGTTACTTCTAGAGTTACAGTTAGGACTCAAATTAGGGCTATGTTTAGGGCTAGGTGTAGAGTTAGGGTTTGGTTTAGGTTAAGGGTCAGGGTTAGGATTATGGCTTGATATTGTTTTAGGCCTAGGGTACTGTTAGGGCTAGTTTTCCAATTAGCATTAGGGTTAGGGCTAGTGTTAGAGTGAGCTTTAGGCTTAAGGTTAGGGTTAGATCCAGGTTTAGGCCTAGGGTGAAGGTTAGGGCTAGGGTTGGGGCTAGGGCTAGGGCTAGGGTTTGGGTTATGGTAACAGATAGGTTTAGAACTAGGGATAGAACTAGGGCGAGAGTTAGAGTTATTCTTAGGGCTAGGGATAGTGTTAGGTTTAGGATTAGGGCTAGATTAGAGCTATGGTTAGTGGTAGGTTTAGGCCTAGGTTTAGGGCTAGGGTTAGGGTTAGCATTAGGGTTAGGGTAAGGTGTGATGGTATAGCTACATTTAGGGCTAGAGCAAAGCATAAAATTAGGGTTAGGGCTAGGGTTAATGTTAGGGTTAGGATTAAGGCTAGGCTTAGGGATAGGATTAGGACTAGTATTTGTGTTAGGGTTAGAGCTAGGATTAGGGATAGGGCTAATGTCAGGTCTAGGGTTATGGTTAGGGATAGTTTTAGGGTAAGTATTATGACCAGGTCTATTGTAAGTGTTAGGTTGAAAGTTAAGGTCATGTTTACAGCTAGGGGTATTATTAGGGTCAGAGTCAGGGTTAGGGTATGGGTTAGGTTAAGGATTAGGCTTAGGGCTCAAATTAGCATTAGGGTTAGTGTTAGGGTTAGGGTAATGGATACGGTTAAGTTTAGGGTTAAGGTTAGATTTAGAGTAATGGACCAGTTAAGGGTTAGGGATAGGGTTAGTTTTAGGCCTAGGGATAGAAATCGGTTAGGGTTATGGTTAGGGTAATAGATTGGATTAGAGCTACAGTTAGGACTAGGGTTATGGTTAGGTTAGAGCAATGGTTAAGGTTAGGCCTAGGTTTAGAATTTGGTTAGGGTTATGGATGGGGTAATGGATAAGATTAGAGCTAGGGATAGGGATAGGATTATGGTTAGGATTACAACTATGGTTTGGGTTAGATTTTGGGTTAGGACAAGGTTTAGGTTTATGGTTATATTTAGGTTAAGTGTTAGGGCTAGGGTTAGGGCTAGGGTTAAAGCTAGGGTTAGGGCTATGATTAGGTCTAGGTTTTGAGTTAGGTTAGGGCTATTTCAGGCTAGGGCTAATGTTAGAACTAGGGTTATGATTAGGGCTAGTGTTAAGTTTAGCATTATGTCTAAATCTAGTGTGTAGATTAGGTTTAGGTTTAGGGTGATGATTAGAGATAGGGTTAGTGTTACTGTCAGAGTCAGGATCAGTGTTACTGATCAGAGTTAGAGATAGACTCTAATTAGGGCTAGGGTTAAGGCTAGGTGTATGTTTAGGGTTTGTGTAAGGGTTAGGGTAAGAATTGGGGATAGATCTAATGTCAAGTTTAGGATTATGGTTTGGTTAGGGTTAGGGCTTTGTCACAGTTTTGTCTTACAGCTCGGGCTACTTTTAGGATTAGCCATAGTGTTAGTGCTAGTGGTATGGTGAGGTTTAGGCTTAGATTTATTGTTATGGTTAGATCTAGGTTTAGGGCTATGGCTAGGTTTAGGGCTAAGGTTAGGGCTAGTGTTAGGGTTATTAACGGATAGAGTTAGAACTAGAAATAGGGCTAGGGCGAGAATTAGAGTTAGTCTCAGGGCTAGGGTTAGGGTTAGGTTTAGGGTTAAGGCTAAATTAGGGCTAGATTTAGGGCTAGGGTTAGTGTTAGGGTTAGGCCTAGGGTTAGAGTTAGGGTTAGGGGAAGGGATGGGGTTATAGCTAGGTTTAGGGATAGGGTGAGGGTTAGAATTAGGGTTAGGGCTAGGGTTAGGATTAAGGCTATGTTTAGTGTTAGGATGAGGGTTTGTGTTAGGTCTAGGGATAGGATTAGGGATAGGGCTAACGTCAGGTCTAGATTTATGGTTACTGTTAGTTTTAGTGTTAGGTTATGTCTAGGTCTAGTGTAAGGGTGAGGTTTAGGTAAGGGTCAGGTTTAAATCTAGGTGTATTATTAGGATCAGGGACTGGGGAGGGTTTGGTTTAGGTTAAGTTTTAGGGTTAAGAATTGAATTAGCTTTAGGGTTAGGGTTAGGGATAGGGTAATGGATAGGATTAGGTTTAGGGTTCAGGTTAGATTTAGAGTAATGGGTAGGGTTAGTGTTAGTGATAGGGTTAGCGTTACGCCTAGGGTTAGCCTCATCTTTAGGGTAATGGATAGTGTTAGAGCTAAGGTTAGGGCTAGGGATAATGTTATGATTGGGGCTAGGGTTAGGGTTAGGGTTAGGGTTAGTGTCAGGGATAGTTTTAGTTTAAGTATTAGCATTTGAGCTAGGGTTAGGTCTTGGTGAGGGTTAGGGTTAGAGTCAGGTCTAGGGTTAGAGTTATGGTTATATTTAGGGTAAGGATTAGAGTTTGAGCTAGGTTTAGGGCTCTGGTGAGCATAGGATTAGGCTTAGGTCTAGGGTTATGTTTAAGGTTATAATTAGGGCTAGGGTAAAGGCTAGGATAAGGGCTAGGTTTTTTGTGAGGTTTAGGGCTAACATTAGGGCAATGGGAAATATAAGAGCTAGGAATATGTTTATGACTAGTTTTAGGGTCAGGGTTATGTATATGTCTAGGGTTAGGATTTGGATTTGAGTTAGGAATAGGTTTAGAGCTAGAATTTGTTTAGGGTTAAGGGTCATTGTTCAGGATAGGGTTAGATTTAGGGTGAGTGAAAGAATTACAACTAGCATTGGGTCTAGGGATGGGGTAGTCTTTAAGTTAGGTTAACGGTTATTGTTAGGGCTAGTGCTAGCTTTTTGTTTAGGGCTAGGGCTAGATTTATGACTATATTTAGGATTAGGTTTGGTCTAGTGCTAGTGTTACTGTAAGGTTTAAGTATAGGTTTACCAGTATGGGAAGTGTTAGTGTTCAGTTTAGTGTTAGGGTCAAGTTTAGACTTAGGGTTAGTGTTACGGTCAGAATAAGGGTCAGATTTAGGGTTAGGTTTAGAGCTAGAATGAGGGCTAGTTTAGGACTAGTAATAGAGTTAGGGTTTGAGGTAGGCTATGGATTAAGTTTAGGACTAGAGTAGCATTAGGGTGAGGGTTTGGCTTAGGGAAAGAGATAGGGTTTAAGGTAGGGTTATTGTTACTGTTAGGTTTATGGCTTGGTTAGGGTTAGGGTTTGAGTTAAAAAATAGAGTTAGGTCTCAGATTTGGGCTAGGATTTGTGTTATCAATAGGGGTATGATAAGAACTAATGATAAAGGCTAATGAAAGAATAGGTTTCTGCTTAGGGTTAGTTCTAGGGTTAACATTAGGGCAATTTTTAGAGCTAGGGTTAGTGTCAGGGGGCCGCGTAGGTTGTCAGGGTTATTTCTAGGGTTAGGGTTAGGGTTAGGACTCAAATTAAGGCTAGGTTTAGGGCTAGGTGTAACTTTAGGTTTTGGTTTAGGTTAAGGGTTAGGGTTATGGCTTGGTTTTGTTTTAGGTTTAGGGTAGATTTAGGGCTAGTTTTCCAATTAGCATTAGGGTTAGGGCTAGTGTTAGGGTGAAGTTTATACTTGACTTTAGTTTTAGATCCAGGTTTAAGCCTTGGGCGAAGGTTAGGGCTATGTTTGGGGCTAGGGATAGGGCTAGGTTTGGGGTTATGGTAAGGGATAGGTTTAGAACTAGAGATAAGGCTAGGGCGAGAGTTAGAGTTAGTCTTTGGGATAGGGATAGGGTTAGGTTTACTGTTAGAGCTAAATTAGGGCTAGGATTAGTGCTAAGGTTGGTGTTAGATTTAGGCCTAGATTTAGGGCTAGGGTTAGGGTTAGCATTAGGGTTAGGGTAAGGTATGATGTTACAGCTATGTTTAGTGCTAGGACAAGGGATAAAATTAGGGTTAGGATTAAGGCTAGGTTTAGAACTAGGATTAGGGCTAGAGATAGGGCTAATTTCAGATCTAGGGTTAAGGTTAGGCTAGGGTTAGGGCTAGTTTTATGATTACTGATAGTGTTAGGGCTAGTGGTAGGGTGAAGTTTAGGCTTAGATTTATTGTTATAGTTAGATCTGGGTTTAGGGCTATGGCTAGGGTTAGAGCTAAGGTGAGGGCTAGTGTTAGGGTTATGGTAATGGATAGGGTTAGAACTAGAAACAGGGATAGGGCGAGAGTTGGATTTAGTCTTTGGGCTAGGGTTAGGGGTAGGCTTAGGATTAGGGCTAAATTAGGGCTAGAATTAGCCCTAGGGTTAGTGTTAGGGTTAGGCCTAGGTTTAGGGTTTGTGTTAGTGTTAGGGTTAGGATTAGGTTTACAGGAAGGGATAGGGTTATAGCTAGCTTTAGGTCTATGGAGAGGGTTAGAATTGGGGTTAGGAGTAAGGTTAGGGTTTGGGTTAGGATTCAGGCTAGGTTTAGGGTTAAGCTGAGGGTTTGTGTTAGGGGTAGGGCTAAAATTAGGGCTAGGGCTAATGTCAGGTCTAGATTTATGGTTAGTATTAGTTTTAGCATTAGGTTATGGCTATGTCTATTATAAGGGTTAGGTTTAGGGTAGGGGTCAGGTTTAGAGCTAGGTAGGTGTATTATTAGGGTCAGGGTCTGGGTAGGATTTGGTTTAGGTTAAGTTTTAGAGTTAAGGATTGAGTTAGCTTTAGGTTTAGGGTTATGGATAGGGTAATGGATAGAATTAGGTTTATGGTTCTGGTTAGGTTTAGAGTAATGGATAGGGTTAGTGTTAGTGATAGGGTTATCTTTAGGCCTAGGGATAGCATTTGGGTTAGGCTTATCTTTAGGGTAATGGATAGGGTTAGAGCTAAATTCAGGGCTGGGGTTATGGTTAGGATTAGGTTTATGGTAAGTGTAGGGATTTTATCTAGGGTTAGGGACAGGGCGAGGGTTAGATTTTGAGTCAGGGCTACTGTTAGATTTAGGGTTAGGGTTATCTTTAGGCTAAGGATTAGAATTTGAGCTAGGGTTAGGGATAGGGCGAGGGTTAGCATTAGGGTTAGGTCTAAGGTTATGGTTATGTATATGATTAGGGCTAGGTTTAGGGATAGGATAAGGGCTAGGTTTTGTGTGATGTTTAGGGCTAACGTTAGGGCTGTGGATAATGTAAGAGCTAGGGATATGGTTATGGCTAGTGTTAGGGTCAGGGTTATGGATAAGTCTAGTGTTAGAGTTAGGTTTTGGTTTAGGATAAGGTTTAGAGCTAGGGTTTCTATTAGGTTAAGGGTCATTGTTGGGTTAGGGTTAGTTTTATGGTTAGGGCCACAATTAGGTCTAGTGATAGGTTTAGTTTTTACATTAGGTTAAGGGTTAATTTTAGGGATAGTGCTTGGATTTTGTTTAGGGCTAAGGCTAGATTTATGACTCTATTTAGAAGTAGGTTTGGCCTAGTGCTAGTGTTACTGTTAGGTTTAAGTATAGGTTTACTGGTAGGGGTAGTGTTAGGGTTCGGTTTAGGGTTAGGGTCAGGTTTAGATCTAGGGTTAGTGTTATGGTCAGAATAAGGTCAGGGTTAGGATTAGGGTTCAAGCTAGAATGAGGGCTAGGTTTAAAATTAGTAATAGAGTTAGTGTTTGGGGTAGGCTAAGGATTAAGGTTAGGACTAGAGTAGCATTAGGGAGAGGGTTTGGCTTAGGGTAAGGGATAGGGTTAGAGGTACAGTTAGGGTTAGTGTTAGAATCAGGGCTCGGATTAGGGCTAGGATTTGGGTTAGCATTAGGGCTATGGCTAATGAAAGAACTAGTTTTCTGATTAGGGCTAGTTCTAGGGTTAGTGTTAGGGCAATGTTTGGCGCTAGGGGTACTGTTAGGGTCCGACTCAGGGTCAGGGTTATTTTTATGGTTAGGGTTAGGACTCAAATTAGGTCTAAGTTTAGGGTTAGGTGTAAGGTTTGTGTTTGGTTTAGGTTAAGGGTTAGGGTTAGTATTATGGCTTGGTTTTGTTTTAGGTCTAGGGTAGGGTTAGGGCTAGTTTTCCAATTAGAATTAGGTTTAGGGCTAGTGTTAGTGTGAGGTTTGGGCTTAAGGTTAGGTTTTACAACAAGGTTTAGGGCTAGTGTGACGGTTAGAGTTAGAGTTGGGGCTAGGGATAGGGATCGGTTTGGGGTTATGATAAGGGATAGATTTTGAACTTTGGATAGGGCTAGGGCAAGAGTTAGAGTTAGTCTTAGGGTTAGGGATAGGATTAGGTTTACGATTAGGGTTAATTTAGGGCTAGGATTAGCCCTAGGGTTAGTGTTAGGTTTTGGCCTAGAGTTAGGTCTAGGGTTAGGCTTAGCGTTAGGATTAGGGTAAGGTACGATGTTACAGCTACATTTTGGGCTAGAGCATGGGATAAAATTATGCTTAGGGCTCCAGTTAAGGTTAGGATTAGGATTAAGGCTAGTCCTAGGGCTAGGCTTAGGGGTAGGGTTTTTGCTAGGGTTAGGGCTAGGATTAGGTCTAGGGCTAATATCAGTTCTAGGGTTATGGTTAGGTATAGTTTTAGGTTTAGATTTATGGCCAGGTATATTGTAAGGGTTACGTTGAGCATTCATTAGGCTCAGGTTTACTTCTAGGGGTATTATTAGGGTCAGAGTCAGAGTTAGGGTATGGGTTAGGTTAAGGTTTAGGGCTAAAATTAGCATTAGGGTTAGGGTAATGGATATGGTTAGGTTTCAGGTTCAGGTTAGGTTTAGTATAATGGACAGAGTTAGGGTAAGGCATAGGGTTAGAGTTAGCCTAGGGATAGAATTTGGTTAAAGATATGGTTCAGGTAATGGATAGGATTAGAGCTACAGTTAGGACTAGGGTTATGGTTAGTTTAGGGCTATGGTTAGGGTTAGGCCTAGGGTTAGAATTTGCTTAGGGTTATGGTTAAGATAATGGATAAAATTATATCTAGGTTTAGAGCTAGTGTTATGGTAAGGAATATGGCTATGGTTTGGTTTAGGTTTCAGGTTAGGACAGGGTTTAGGTTTTGGGTTAGGTTTAGGTTAAGGGTTAGGGCTAGGGATAGGGTTAGGGCTACGATTAAAACTAGGGTTAGGGCTCAAATTATGGCTAGGATTTGGGTTACATTAGGGCTAGTGTAGGACTATGGCTAATGTAAGAACTAGGGTTATGATTAAGGCTAGTATTAGGGTTAGCATTAGGACTAGGTCTAGTGTTTACATTAGGTTTAGGTTTAGGTTTAGGGGCATAATTAGAGATAGGGTTAGTGTTAGTGTCAGAGTCAGGATCAGTGTTACTTTTAGGATTAGGGATAGGACTCAAATTAGGGTGAGGGTTAAGGCTAGGTGTAGGTTTAGGATTTGTGTAAGTGTTAGGGTAAGAATTAGGGATAGGGATAACGTCATGCCTAGGGTTACGTTTAGGTTAGGGTTAGGGTTGGGGCTATGACTCAGTTTTGTTTTAGAGCCAGGGCTAGGGTTGGGGCTGGTTTGGGGATTAGCAATAGTGTTAGAGCTAGTAGTAAGGTGAAGTTAAATCTTATATTAATTGTTATGGTTAGATCTAGGTTTAGGCCTAGGGATATGGTTAGGGCTAAAGTTAGGGCTGGTGTTATGGTTATGATAACAGATAGGGTTAGAACGAGAAATAGGGCTAGGGCGAGAGTTAGAGATAGTCTTAAGGCTAGGATTAGGGGTGGGTTTAAGGCTAGGGCTAAATAAGGGCTAGGATTAATGCTAGGGTTAGTGTTAGGGTTAGGGCTAGGGTTAGGATTAGTGTTAGTGTTAGGGATAAGGTTAGGTTTAGGGAAAGGGATGGGGTTATAGCTAGGTTTAGGGATAGGGCGAGAGTTAGAATTAGGGTTAGGGCTAGGATAGGGTTCGGGTTATGATTAAGGCTAACTTTAGGGCTAGGTTTGAGGGTTTGTGTTAGGGCTAGGGCTAGGATTAGGGACAGGGCTAATGTCAGGTCTAGGGCTATGGTTAGGAATAGTTTTAGGTTTAGGTAATGGCTAGGTCTAGTGTAAGGATTATGTTTATGGTAAGGGTCAGGTTTAGAGCTAGGCATATTATTAGGGTCAGAATCGAGTAGGGTTTGGTTTAGTTTAAAGTTTAGAGTTAAGGGTTGAATTACCGTTAGGGTTGGGGTTAGAGTTAGGGTAATGGATAGGGCTAAGTTTAGGGTTCAGGTTAAGTTTATAGTAATGGATAGGATTAGTGTTAGCGACAGGGTTAGCGTTAGGCCTATGGTTAGCTTTTGAGTTAGACTTATCTTTAGGTTAAGGGATAAGGTTAGAGCTAAGGTTAGTGCTAGGGTTAAGGTTAGTATTAGGGCTAGGGTTAGGTTTAGGCCTAGGGTTAGTGTCATAGTTAGGTTTAGGGTAAGTGTTAGGGTATGAGCTAGGGTTAGGGCTAGAGAGATGGTTAGGTTTAGAGTCAGGGCCAGGGTTACGGTTAGGGTTACAATAAGGGCTAGGTTAAGGGCTAGGATAAGACTAGGTTTGTGTGGTATTTATGGCTAGCATTAGGGCTATCTGTTAGGGTTAGGGTTAAGGTTAGGTTAAGGGTTAGAGGTAGGGCCAGAATTAGGACTAGCTTTGGGTCTAGGGATAGGGTTAGTATTTGGGTTAGGTTAAGGATTATTTTTAGGGCTAGTGCAAGGTTTTTATTTAGGGCTAGTGCTATATTTATGACTATATTTAGGATTAGGTTTGGTCTAGTGCTAGTGTTTCAGTTAGGTTTAGGTACAGGTTTACTTGTAGGGGTAGGGGTAGGGTCCCGCTTAGGTTTTTTGTGAGGTTTAGTTCTAGGGTTAGTGTTAGAGTCAGAATAAGTGTCAGGGTTTGGGTTAGAGTTACAGCTAGAATGAGGGCTAGGTTTAGGACTAGTAATAGAGTTGGGGATTGGGGTAGGCTAAGGATTAGGGTTAGGACTAGGTAACATTAGGGTGAAGATTTGGCTTATGGAAAGGGTTGGGTTTAGAGGTAGGATTAGGGTTAGGGATAGGTTTAGGGCTAGGGTTACGGTTAGGGTTAGTCTTAGGGTTAAACCTAGGGTTAGAGCTTGGATTAATGCTAGGAACTGTGTTAGCTTTAGGGCTATGGCTAATGAAAAATCTTGGTTTTTGATTAGGGTTAGTTCTACGGTTAGTGTTAGGGCAATGTATAGAGCTAGGGTTAGTTTTAGGATCCGAGTCAGGGTCAGGGTTACTTCTAGGGTTAGATTTAGCATTCAAATTATGGCAAGGTTTAGGGCTAGGTTTAGGGTTAGTGATTGGTTTAGGTTAAGGATTATGGTTATGTTTATGGCTCAATTTTGTTTTAGGGATAGGTTAGGCTTAGGGCTAGTTTTCCAAATAGCATTAGGGTTTGGGCTAGTGTTCGGGTGAGCTTTAGGCTTGAGGTTAGGGTTTGATTCACGTTTAGGGCTAGGGCAAAGTTTAGGGCTAAGGTTGGAGCTAGGGATAGGGCTAGAGTTTGGGTTATGGTAAGATATAGGTTTAGATCTAGGGCTAGGGCTATGGTGAGTGTTAGAGTTAGTCGTAGAGGTACGGATAGGGTTAGGTTTAGGGTTAGGGCTAAATTAGGGCTAGGAGTAGTGCTAGGGTTAGTGTTAGGTTTAGGCCTAGGATTAGTGCTAGAATTTGGGTAAGGTATGATGTTACAGCTAAGCTTTGGGCTAGGTCAAGGAATAAAATTAGGGATAAGGCTAGGGTTAAGGTTATGGTTAGAATTAAGGCTAGGCTTAGTGCTAGGATTAGGGCTAGGATTTGTGTTAGGGTTAGGGCTAGGATTAGGGCTAGGGCTAATGTCAGGTCTAGGGTTATGGTTAGGGATAGTTTTAGGGTTAGTTATATAGCCAGATCTATTGTAAGGGTTAGGTTGAGTGTTAGGGTCAGCTTTGCAGCTAGGGTATTATTAGGGTCGGAATCAGGATTAGGGTATGTGTTAGGTTAAGGTTTAGGGTTAGGGCTCAAATTAGCATTAGGGTTTGTGTTATGATAGGGTAATGGATATGGTTAGGTTTAGGGTTCAGTTTAGGTTTAGGCTAATGGACAGACTTATGCTTAGGGATAGTGTTAAGGTTAGGCCTAGGGATAGAATTCAATTAGGGTTATGGTTAGGTAATGGATAGGATTATAGCTATAGTTAGGGCTAGGGTTATTGTTAGGTTAGGGCTATGGTTAGTGTTAGGCCTAGGATTAGAATTCGGTTAGGGTTATGATTAGGGTAATAAATAAGATTAGAGCTAGGGTTAGGGCTAGGGTTATGGTTAGAATTAGGGCCTTGGTTCCGTTTAGGTCAAGGTTTAATTTTTGGGTTAGTTTTAGGTTAAGTGTTAGGAATAGGGTTAGGGTTAGGGATAAGGTTAAAGCTAGGGTTAGGGATCAGATTAGGGATAGGTTTTGGTTTAGGTTAGGGATAATGTAGGACTATGGCTATTGTAAGAACTAGAGTTAAGATTAAGGCTAGTTTTAGAGATATCATTAGGTCTAGGTCAAGGTCTAGTGTTTAGATTAGGTTTAGGTTTAGGGAGATGATTAAAGATAGGGTTAGTGTTAGGGTCAGAGTCAGGATCAGTGTTACTGATCAGAGTTAAAGATAGGACTTGAATGAGGGCTAGGATTAAGGCTATGTGTAGGGTTAGGTTTTGTTTTAGGGTTAGGGTAAGAATTAGGGATAGGGCTAATGTCAAGTCTAGCATTATCGTTAGGCTAGGGTTAGGGTTAGGGCTATGACTCAGTTTTGTTTTAGAGCTAGGGCTAGGGTTAGGGGTAGTTTTAGGATTAGCAATAGTGTTAGGGCTAGTGGTAGGATGAGGTTTAGGCTTAGATTTATTGTTATGGTTAGATCTAGGTTAAGGGCTAGGGCCTGCATTAGGGTTAAGGTTAGGGCTAGTGTTAAGGTTATGGTAACAGATAGGGTTAGAACTAGAAATAGGACTGGGGTGTGATTAGAGTTATTCTTTGGGCTACAGTTAGGGGTAGGTTTAGGGTTAGGGCTAAATTAGGGCTAGGATTAGCGCTAGGGTTAGTGTTGGGGTTAGGCCTAGGGTTAGGGCTAGGGTTATGGTTAGTGTTAGTGTTAGGGTTAAGTTTAGATTTAGGGGAAGGGATGGGGTTATAGCTAGGTTTAAAGCTAGGGTTCGGGTTAGAATTTGATTTAGGGCTAGGTTTAGGGTTCGGATTAGGATTAAGGCTAGGTTTAGTTCCAGGATGAGGGTATGTGTTAGGGCTAGGCTAAGACTAGGGCTAGGGCTAATGTCAGGTCTAGGTTCAAAGTACATGGTAGTTTTATGGTTAGGTTATGGCTAGGTCTAGTGTAAGTGTTAGGTTTACAGTATGGGTCAGGTTTAGAGCTAGGTGTTTTATTAGGGTAAGGGTCTGGGAATGGTTTGGTTTAGGTTTAGGTTTATGGTTAAGGCATGTATTAGCATTAGGGTTTGGTTTAGGATTAGAATAATGGATAGGGTTAGGTTTAGGATTCAAGTTAGATTTAGAGTAAGGGATATGGTTATTGTTAGCAATAGGGTTAGCATTAGGCCTATGGTTAGCATTTAGGTTAGATTTATTTTTAGGGTAATGGACGGGGTTAGAGCTAAGGTTAGGGCTAGGGTTAAGGTTAAGTTTATGGCTTAGGGTTAGTGTTAGGCCTAGGGTTAGTGTCAGGGTTATATTTAGGGTAAGTATTAGTGTTTGAGCTAGGGTTAGGTCTAGGGTGAGGGCTAGGTTTAGAGTCAGGGCTAGGGCTAGGGTTTGGGTTAGTGTTATGATTGGGAAAGCGTTACAGTTTGAGCTAGGTTTAGGACTAGGGTGAGGATTAGGGTTAAGGTTAGGTCTAGAGTTATGGTTAGGATTACATATAGGGCTAGGTTTAGGGCTAGGATAAGAACTAGGTTTGTGTGATGTTTATGGCTAGTGTTAGGGCTACGGGTAATATAAGAGCTCGGGTTATGGTTATGGCTAGTTTTAGGGTTAGGGTTATTGATAAATCTAGTGTTAGGGTTTGGTTTTGGGTTAGGATAAGGTTTAAAGCTAGAGTTTGTGTTAGGGTAAGCGTCAGTGTTTGTGTTAGGGTTAGGGCCAGAATTAGGAATAGTGTTGTGTCTATGGATAGGGTTAGTTTTTGAGTTAGGTTAAGGGTTATTGTTAGGGCTAGTTCAAGGTTTTTGTTTAGGGCTAGGTCTAGATTTATGACTCTATTTAGAATTAGGTTTGGTCTAGTGCTAGTGTTACTGTTAGGTTTAGGTATAGGTTTACTGGTAGGGGTAGAGTTAGGGTCCGGTTTAGGGTTAGTGTCAGATTTAGATCTAGGGTTAGTGTTAGGGTCAGAATAAGGGTCAGGGTTTGGGTTAGGGCTAGAACTAGAATGAGGCCTAGGGTTAGGACTAGTAATAGAGTTAGGGTTTGGGATAGGCTAAGGATTAGTGTTAGGTCTAGGGTAGCATTAGGGTGAGGATTTGGCTTAGGATAAGGGATAGGATTAGAGGTAAGGTTAGGGATTAGGGATAGGGTTAGGGATAGGGTTAGGGTTAGGATTAGTCTTAGAGTTAAACCTAGGGTTAGGGCTCGGATTAGCACTAGGATATGTGTTAGCTTTAGGGCTACGGGTAATGAAAGAACTTGATTTCTGATTAGGGCTACTTCTTGGTTTAGCACTAAGGCAATGTTTAGAGCTAGGGGTAGTGTTAGGATCCATGTCACGGTCAGGGTTACTTCTGGGGTTACGTTTAGCACTCAAATTCTGGCAAGGTTTAGGGCTAGGTTTAGGGTTAGTGTTTGGTTTAGGTTAAGGGTTAGGGTTAGGTTTATGGCTCAGTTTTGTTTTAGGGCTAGGTTAGGGTGAGGGGTAGTTTTCCAATTAGCATTGCTGTTAGGGTAGTGTTAGGGTAGATTTAGGCTTAAGGTTAAGGTTTGATTCAGGTTTAGGGGTAGAGCAAAGGTTACAGCTAAGGTTGGGGCTAGAGATAGGGCTAGGTTTTGGGTTGTGGAAAGAAATAGGTTTAGAACTAGGGATAGGGCTCGGTCAAGATTTAGAGTTAGTCTTAGGGATATGGATAGGGTTAGGTTTAATGTTAGGCCTAAATTAGGTCTAGCATTAGTGCTAGGGTTAGTGATAAGTTTAGGCCTAGGTTTAATGCTAAGGTTAAGGTTAGCGTTAGTGTTAGGGTAAGGTATGATGTTACAGCTATGTTTAGTGCTAGGACAAGAGATAAAATTAGGGATAGGGATAGTGTTAAGATCAGGGTTAGGATTAAGGCTGTGCTTAGAACTAGGATTAGGGCTAGGGATAGGGCTAATGTCAGGTCTAGGGTTAAGGTTAGGTAGGGTTAAGGATAGGGTATGGCTCAGTTTTGTTTTAAACTAGGCCTAGGATTAGGGCTAGTTTTATGATAAGCAATAGTGTTAGGGCTAATAGTAGGGTGAAGTTTAGGCTTAGATTTATTGTTATGGTCATATACTGGTTTACGGCTATGGCTAGGGTTAGGGCTAATTTTAGGTATAGTGTTAGCATTGTGGGAACAGATAGGTTTAGAACTAGAAATAGGGCTAGGTTGAGAGTTCAAATTAGTCTTGGGCTAGGTTTAGGGGTAGGTTTAGGGTTAGGGCTAAATTAGGGCTAGGATTAGGGCTAGGGTTAGTGTTAAGGTTCAGCCTAGGGTTAGGGTTTGTGTTAATATTAGGGTTAGGAGTAGGTTTAGGGGAAGGGATAGAGTTATAGCTAGGTTTAGGGCTAGGACAAGGGTTAGAATTAGGGTTAGGACTAAGGTTATGGTTTGGGTTAGAATTAAGACTAGTTTTATGGCTAGGCTGGGGGTTTGTGTTAGGGCTAGGGCTAGGATTAGGGCTAGGGCTTATGTCAGGTCTAGGTTTATGGATAGTATTAGTTTTAGTGTTAGGTTATGACTGTCTATTATAAGGTTTAGTTGTAGGGTAAGGGTCAAGTTTAGAGCTAGGTGTATTATTAGGGTCAGGGTCTGGGTAGGGTTTGGTTTGTGTTAAGATTTAGGGTTAATGCTTGAATTAGTGGTGGGTTCGGGTTAGGGTCAGGGTAATGGATAGAATTGGGTTAATGCTTCCAGTTAGGTTTAGAGTAATGGATAGGGTTAGTGTTAAGGATAGGATTATCATTAGGCTTAGGGTTCACATTTGGGTTAGGCTTTTCTTTAGGGTAATGTATAGGGTTAGAGCTAGGTTTAGGGCTAGGTTAAGGTTAGGATTAGGGATAGGGTTAGGGTTAGGCCTAGGGTTAATGTTAGTATTAGTGTTAGGGTAAGTGTAGGCATTTGAGCTAGGGTTAGGGCTAGGGCGAGGGTTAGGTTTTCAGTCAGGGCTACTGTTAGGTTTAGGTTTAGGGTTATCTTTAAGTATTAGAGTTTGAGCTAGGGTTACAGCTAGGGCGAGGGTTAGCATTAGGGTTAGGTTTAACGTTATGCTTAGGTTTATTATTAGGGCTAGGTTTAGGACTAGGATAAGGGCTAGGTTTTGTGTGATGTTTAGGGCTAACATTAGGGATTTGGATTAGGGTTTGTGTTAGGGTTATTGTTAGGATGTGGGTTATTGTTAGGGTTATGGTTAGGTTAGGGTTAGGGTTCCTGTTAGGATTAGGGTTAGTATTTGTTTAGGGTTTGTGTTAGGGTTAGCTTTAGGGTTAGGGTTAGGGTTAAGGTTAGGTTAGGGTTACTGTTAGGATTAGGTTTAGGGTTAGGGTTGTAGTTTCGGTTAGTGTTAGGGTTAGGGTTAATGTTAGTGTTAGTGTTAGTGTTTGGGTTAGGGTTATAGTTAAGTTTATGGTTAGTGTTAGGTTTAGGGTTATGGTTAAAGATAGGTTTAGGGTTAGGATTAGATGAGTGTTAGGGTTAGGGTAAGGGTTAAGGTTAGGGTTAGTGTAAAGGGTTAGGTTTATGGTTAGGGTTAGGGAAAGGTTAGGTTTAGGGTTAGGTTAGGGTTTATGTTAGGGTTAGGGTTAGGGTTGTGGTAGGATTAGGGATAGGGTAAGGGTTAGTGTTAGGGTTAGGGATATTGCTTGTGTTAGGTTTAGGGTTAGTGTTAGTGTTAGTGTTAGTGTTAGTGTTAGTGTTAGGGTTACAATTAGGATTACCATTAGTGTTAGGGATAGGGTAAGTGTTAGTGTTAGGGTTAAAGTTAGGGTTAGGAGTAGTGTAAAATTTATGGTTAGTGTTAGGGTTAGAACTGGTATTAGTTTTAGGATTGGTGTTTTGGTTATTTATAGGGTTAGGATTAAGGTTTGGGTTAGTGTTAGTGTCATGTTTAGAGTTCTTGTTAGGGTTAGGGTTAAGGATGGGGTGAGGTTTAGGGTTAGTGTTACAGTTAGGATTGCTCTTTGGGTTAGGATTAATATGTGATAGAGTTAGTGTTATGTTTAGTGTTAGTGTTAGGGTTAGGGTTAGGGATAGGGTGAGGTTTAGGGTCAGTATTAGTGTTCAGGTTAGGGTTAGTGTTAGTATTAGGTTTAGAGTTAGGATTAGGGTTAGTGTTAGGGTTATGAGTAGGGTTAGAGTTAGGATTAGCTTTAGGTTTATGTTTACTGTTAGGTTTAGGTTTAGGGTTAGTGTTTGGGTTAGGGTTAGGGTTAGGTTTTGTTTTAGGTTTACGTTTAGGGTTAGTGTGAAGTTTAGCTTTAGGGTTAGGGTTACAGTAAGGATTAGGTTTAGGGTTGGGTTCTGGGATAGTGTTAGGGTTAGGGTTAGGTTTAGGGTTAGGGTTAGAATTAGGTTTAGGGTTAGTGTTAGGGTTAGGTTTAGTGTTAGGGTTAGGTATATGTTTAGTGTTACAGTTAGGATTAGGGTTAGTGTTACTATTAGGGTTTGGGTTAGTTTTAGGGTTATTGTTAGGGTTAGGGTTAGGGTTAGTTTTAGAGTTAGATGTAGGTTTAATGTTAGTGTTAGGGTTAGTGTTGGTGTTCAGGTTACAGTTTGTGTTAGGGTTAGGGTTTGTGTTAGGTTAAGGGTTAGGGTTAGTGTTAGTATTAGGGTTAGGGTTAGGTTTAAGGTTATTGTTAGGGTTAGGGTAAGGGTTAGGGTTAGGTTTAGGGTTAGTGTTAGTTTTAGAGTTAGCTTAGGGTTAGTGTTATTGTATGTGTTAGGGTTAGGGTTTAGGTTTAGTGTAGTAGTGTTAGGTTTAGTGTTAGGGTTAGGTTTGGGGTTAGTGTTAGGGTTAGGGTTAGTGTTAGTGTTAGTATTTGTGTTAGGGTTAGTTTTAAGTTTATTGTTAGGGTTAGGGTTTGAGTTAGTGTTAGGGTTAAGGTTAGGGTTCATATTATGTTTAGTGTTAGTGTTAGGGTTAGGGTTAGGAATAGTGTTAGGGTTAGGGGCAGGTTTAGGGTTAGTGTTAGTGTTAGTGTTAGGGTTCATGTTACGGTTAGTGTTAGGTTTAGGGTTAGAGTTAAGGTTAGTGTTAGTGATAGTGATGGGTTTAGGGTTAGGGTTGGAGTTAAGGTTAGGGTTAGGGTTAGGGTTAGGGTTATGGTTTGTGTTAGAATCATGGTTAGGGTTAGGGTTAGTGTTAGGGTTAGTGTTAGGTTTAGGGTTAGGGTCAGGGTTAGGCTTAGTGATAGGGTTAGGGTTGGGATTAAGTTTAGTGTTAGTGTCAGGGTAAGGGTTAGTGTCACTGTTCATGTTAGGGATATGGTTAGGTTTAGGGTTAGGGCTTCGGTTAGGATTAGGGTTAGGTTAGAATTAGGTTTATGGTGTGGGTTACAGTTTATGCTAGGTTTAGGCTTAGGCTTAGGTTTAAGGCTATGTTTAGGGTTAGGGTTAGGGATAGGGTTACAGTTAGAGTTAGGTTTAGTGTTAGGTTTATTGTTAGGGTTCTGTTTATGGTTAGGGTTAGGTTTAGTGTTAGGGCTAGGGTTAGGGTTAGGGTTAATGTTAGTATAAGGATTAGGGTTAGGGTTAGGGATAGGGTTAGTGTTAGATTAAGGGTTGGGTTTAGGTTTAGGTTTACTGTTAGAGTTAGGGTTAGATTTCGGGTTTGGGTTACGTTTAGTTTTAATGTTAGAGTTAGGTTTAGGGTTAGGGTTAGTGTTAGGGTTAGTGTTAGGGTTAGGGTTATGTTTTGTGTTAGGGTTCATGTTATGGATAGGTTTTATGTTAGTTTTAGTGTTAGGGTTAGAGTTACGGTTAGGATTTGTTTGAGTTAGGTTTAGGGTTGGTTTTACAGTTAGTTTTAGGGTTATGGGTAGGATTAGGGTTACTTCTAGGGTTAGGGTTTGTCTTAGGGTTAGGGTTAGGGTTAGGTTTAGGGTTAGGTTTAGTGTTAGTGTTAGGGTGAGATTTCGTGTTAGGGTTAGGGTTAGGGTTGGGGATAGAGTTAGTGTTAGGTTTAGGGTTAGGATTAGGCTTTGTCTTAGGTTTAGGATTAGGATTAGGTAAGGGTTAGGGTTCTGCTTATGTTAGTGTCAGGGTTATGATTTAGTTTAGGGTTTGTGTTAGTGTTAGGGTTAGAGTTAGTGTTAGCGTTAGGGTTAGGGTTAGGGTTAGGGCTAGGATTAGTGTTAGTGTTTGGGTTAGGGTTAAGTTAGTGTGAGGGTTAGAGTTAGATTAGGGTCAGGGTTATGGTTTGGGTTAGGGTTTGTGTTAGGGTTAGAATTAGACTTAGTGTTAGTGTTAGGGTTAGGGTTACTTTTAGACTTAAATTTAGGGTTAGGATTAGGATTAGTGTTAGGGTTAGGTTTTGGGTTTAGTTAGGTTTGGGCTTAGTGGAAAGGTTAGGTTTAAGATTCGTGTTAGGTTAGGGGTAGGGTTAGTGTCAGGGTTATTGTTAGGTTTAGGATTAGGGTTATTATTAGGTAACAATTAGTATTAGGGTTTGGTTTAGTGTTAGGGTTAAGGTTAGGGTTAAAGTTAGGGTTACGGTTAATGTTAGTGTTAGCATTAGTGTTAGGGTTATGGTTTGTGTTAGGCTTAGGGTTACAGTTACGGTTAGTTTTGGTGTTTGACTTAGTTTTAGGGTTAGGGTTAGTGTTAGCTTTAGTGTTAGGGTTAAGGATAGGATTTTGGTTAGGGTTAGGTTTAGTGGTAGATTTAGGGTTAAGGTTAGGATTCATGTTAGGGTTAGGTTTAGGTTTAGGGTTAGTGTTAATGTTAGTGATAGGGTTAGTGTTAGTGTTAGGGTTAGGGTTAGGGTTCGGTGTGAAGGTTAGTGATAGATTTAGGATTAGGTTTAATGATGGAATTAGGGTTATGTTTAGGGTTAGTGTTCCGATTAGGGTTAGGGTTATGTTTAGGTTTAGAGTTAGGATTAAGTTTGGGGATAGTTTAGTGTCATTAAGAGTTAGGTTTAGGGTTAGGTTTCTGGTTAGGGTTAGGGTTAGTTTTAGAGTTAGGGTTAGGTTTAGGGTTAGGGTAGTGTTAGGTTTAGGGTTACAGTTTGTGTTGGGGTTAGGGTTAAGGTTGGGGTTTGTGTTAGGGTTTGGGTTAGAGTTAGGGTTGGTGTTTGGGTTAGTTTTTGGATTAGGGTTAGTGTTAGGTTTAGTCTTAGGATTAAGGTTAGTGTTTGGGTTAGGTTTAGGGTTAGTGGTAGGTTTAGGATTAGGGTTAGGGTTCGAGTTAGGGTTAGGTATAGGTTTAGGGTTAGTGTTAGTGTTAGCCTTAGGTTTAGGGTTAGGGTTATGGGTTAAGGTTAGTGATATATTTAGGATTACGTTTAGTGTTGGAGTTAGGGATAGGTTTAGGGTTAGTGTAATGGTTAGGGTTAGGTTTAGGTTTATAGTTAGGGTTATATTTAGCATTAGGTTTAGTGTTATTAAGAGTTAGGGTTATGGTTAGTGTTAGGGTTAGGGTTGGGGTTGGGGTTAGGGTTAGTGTTAGGGTTAGATAAGGGTTAGGTTTCAGTTTATGTTTGGGTCAGGGTCATGGCTTAGGTTAAGTTTTTTTAGGATTAGGGTTAGACTTAGTGTTAGTGTTTGGGTTAGGGTTAGGGTTAGGGTTAGTGTTAAGTTTAGGGTTAGGTTTAGGGTTTGGTTTAGGGTTACAGTTAGTGGTCCAGTTAGGGTTTGGGTTTGTGTTAAGGTTAGGTTTAGGTTTAGTGTTAGGATTAGTATTAGGGTTAGGTTTACGGTTAGGTAAGTTTAGCATTAGGGTTAGGTTAGGACTAGGATTATAATTTGGGTTAGGATTTGTGTTAGGGTTAGGGTTAAGCTTAGAGTTACAGTTAGGGTTAGTGTTAGGGTTAGTGTTATGGTTAGAGTTAGGGTTAGGTTTAGGTAGGGTAAGGTTTAGGTTTAGTTAGGGTTCGTTTGAGGGTTATGGTTAGCATTAGGGTTAGTATAAGTGTTAAGGTTAGAATGTGGGTTACGGTTAGATTTAGTGTTAGGGTTAGGATTAGGTTTAGGGTTAGGGTTTGGTTTAGGAGTAGTATTAGGGTTAGGTTTAGGGTTAGGTTTAGTGTTTGGGTTAGGGATAGGGTTACAGTTAGTGTTAGTGTTAGGATTTGGGTTAGGTTTAAGCTTAGGGATAGTGTTAGTGTTTGTGTTAGGGTTAGTTTTAGGGTTATTGTTAGGGTTAGGGTTTGGGTGAAGTTTAGGGTTAGTGGTATGAATAGGTTTAGGGTTCATATTAGGGTTAGGGGTAGTGTTCGGGTTAGGGTTATGGTTTGGATGAAGTTTAGAGTTAGTGGTATGATTAGGTTTAGGGTTCATGTTAGGGTTAGAGTTAGTGTTAGGTTTAGGTTTAGTGATGGATTATGTAAGGGTTAGCATTAGGTAGGTTAGGGTTATGGTTTGGGTAGGTTTGTGTTAGGGTTAATGTAAGGCTTAGGGTTAAGGTTAGAATTAGGATTAGGTTTAGTGTTAAGTTTAGTGTTAATGTTAGTGTTAGGCTTAGGTTTAGGGTTCATGTTAAGGTTACGGTTAGGCTTAGCATTAGGGTTAGTGTTAGATTTAGGTATAGAGTTAGGGTTAGAATTAAGGTTAGTGTTACCATTAGGGTTAGGGTTAATGTTAGAATTAGTGTTTGGTTTAGGGTTAGAGTTAGGTTTAGTGTTAGTGTTAGGGTTACTGTTAGGGTTAGTGTTAGGGATAGGGTTAGGTTTAGGGTTAGAACTAGGGTTATGGTTGGGGTTATGGTTAATGTTAGGGCTTTGTTTAGGTTTTAAGTTAGGTTAATGGTTAGTTTTAGGGTTAGGGTTAGGGTTAGTGTTTGTGTTACGGTTAGGATTAGGGTTAGAATTATGGTTATGGTTAGGGTTAGGGTTGGTATTTGTGTTAGTTTTAGGGATAGGGTTAGGATTAGGGTTAGTGTTAGGATTAGGTTTAGTGTTTGGATTAGGGTTAGGTTAGTGGTAGGGTTAGAGTTAGGGTTCGTGTTAGGGTTAGGGTTAGGTTTATGGTTAGGGGTACTGTTAGGATTAGGACTAGGTTTAGGGATAGTGTTAATGTTAGGGATAGGTTTAGGGTTAGGGTTAGTGTTAGTGTTATGATTAAGGTTAGAATTAGGGTTAGAGTTAGTGTAAGGTTTAGGGTTAGAATTAGGGTTAGTGTTAGTGTTGGGGTTAGGGTTCAAGTTTGGGTTATGTTTATGTTTCATTTTAGAGTTAGGTGAAGGGTTAGTTTTAGTTGGGTTTGGGTTATTGTTTGTGTTAGGGTTAGGGTTAGATTTGGGGTTAAGTTTATGGTTAGGACTAGGGTTAGAGTTAGGGTTAAAATTATGTTTAGGTTTAGTATTAGGGTTAGTGTTAGGTTTAGGGTTAGGGTTAGGTTTATTGTTAGTTATAGGGTTAGGGTTGGGGTTACAGTTAGTGTTAGGGTTAATGTAAGGGTTAGTGTTAGGTTTAGTGTTAGGGTTAAGTTTATGTTGAGGTTTAGGTAAGGGTTGGGGTTAGGGTTAAGGTTTTTGTTAGAGTTATGGTTATGGTATGGGTTTGTGTTAGAATTAGGGTTAGGGTTTGTGTTAGTGTTAGAGTTAGTATTAGTGTTAGAATTAGGGTTAGGTTTAGGTTTAGGGTTAGTTTTTGGGTTACAGGTAGAGTTAAGTTTAGTGTTAGGTTTAGTTAGGGTTAGTGTTAGGGTTAAGGTTAGAGTTAAGGTTAGAGTTAGGGATAGGTTTAGGGTTAGTGTTAGGGTTCAGATTAGGGTTAGTGTTAGTGTTTGTTTAGGGTTAGGTTTAGGGTTAATAAGGGTGAGGGTTAGGGTTAGATGAGGGTCAGGTTATGGATTGGGTTAGGATTTGTGTTAGAGTTAGAATTAGACTTAGTGTTAAGGATAGGGATATGGTTAGTTTTAGAGTTAAAGTTAGGGTTAGGTTTAGGGTTAGCGTTAGTGTTAGGATTAGGGTTTGGGTTCGGGTTGGGCTTAGGGGAATGGATAGACTTACTGTTCATGTTAGGTTAAGGTTAGGGTTAGTGTCAGGGTTATTATTAGGTTTAGGATTAGCGTTAGGTTTAGGTAAAGGTTAGCATTAGGGTTAGGTTTAGGGTTAGGGTTAGGGTTAAGTTTAGGGTTAGGGTTAGGATTAGGATTAGGGTTAGGTATAGTGTTAGATTTAGTATTAGGTTTAGGGTTAGTGTTAGGTTTGGGTTTAGCGTTGGGGTTAGTGTTAGGGTTAAAGTTAGGGTTATGGTTAGGATTAGTATTAGGGTTAAGGTTTGTGTTAGGTTTAGGGTTAAGGTTAGTGTTAGGTTTGGTGTTTGTGTTAATTATAGGGTTAGGGTTAGCATTACATTTAGTGTTGGGGTTTAGGTTTAGGGTTAGTGTTAGTGTTAGTGATAGTGTTACTGTTAGGGTTAGGGTTAGGTGTAAAGGCTTAGTGGAATGGTTAGTGTTAGTGTTCGTGTTAGTGTTAGGATTAGGGTTAATGTTGGCCCTATTTTTAACCATAACCCTATTTTTGTGTTATGGTTAGGCTTAGGCTTAGGTAAGTGTGAGGTTCTTGTTTCAAAAAGAGCCAAGGTTATGGTTAGTGATAGGTTTAGGATTAGGGATATTTTTGGAGTTAGGGTTAGGTTTAAGGTTAGTGTTCTGGTTAGGGTTAGGTTTAGGTTTAGGATTAATTTTGGCATTAGGTTTAGTGTTATTAAGAGTTAGGGTTAGGGTTAGGTTTCTGGTTAAGGTTAGCATTAGTTTTAGATTTAGGGTTAGGGTTAGGGTAGTGTTAGGTTTAGGGTAATGGTTTGTGTTATGTTTAGGGTTAGGGTTAGGGTTTGTCTTAGGGTTAAGGTTAGGGTTAGGGTAGTGTTAGGTTTAGGTTAAGGGTTTGTGTTAGGTTTAGGGTTAGGGTTAGGGTTTGTCTTAGGGTTAGGGTTAGGGTTAGAGTTCACTTTAGGGTTAGGATTAGTGTTAGGGTTAGGGTTAGGTTTTGTGTTAGATTTACAAATAGGGTTATGGTTATGGTTTCAGGTACGGTTAGGGTTAGGGTTCGGGATAGCATTAGGTTTAGAGTTTTGGTTAGGTTGAGGGTTAGGGTTAGGGTTTGGGTTAGGTTTAGGGTTAGGGTTAGGTTAGAGTTAGGTTTAGGATTCTTGTTATGTTTAGGGTTAGGGTTAGTGTAAGTTTTAGGTTTAGGGTTAGAGTTAGGGATAGTTAGGGTTAGTTTTAGGGTTAGTGTAAGGGTTAGTTTTATGTTTTGATTTAGGGTTAGGGTTAGGATTCGTGTTAGAGTTAGGGTTAGGGTTGGGTTAAGTGTTAGTGTGAGGTTAGAATTATGGTTAGAGTTAGTGTTAGGCTTAGGATAGGGTTAGTGTTAGGGTTAGTGATAAATTAGTGTTAGGGTTAGAGTGGGTTTTAGTGTTAGGTTTGCATTATGGTTAGGGTTAGTGTTTGGGTTATGGGTAGGCTTAGGCTTAGGTAAGTGTGAGGTTCTTGTTTCAAAAAGGGTCAAGGTTATGGTTTGGGGATTTATTAGGGATATGGTCAAGGTTAAGGTTAGGGTTAGGGTTAGAGTTAGTGTTAGGATTACATTTAGGGTTAGGTTTAGTGTTAGGGTTAGGATTAGGGTTACAGTTAGTGTTAGTGTTAGGGTTAGGGTTAGTGTTTGGTTTAGGGTTAGGGTAGTGTTTAGGTAAGGGTGAGGGTTAGGTTTAGATAAGGGTCGGGGTTATGGTTTGGGTTAGGGTTTTTCTTAGAATTAGGGTTAGGGTAAGGGTTAGGTTTATAGTGAGTGTTAGGATAAGGTTTAGGGTTAGGTTTAATGGTAGGTTTAGGGTTAGGGTTAGTGTTAGAGTTAGGGTAAAATTTATGGTTAGTGTTAGGGTTAGGGTTCTTGTTAGGGTTCATGTTAAGTTTATGGTTTGTTTTTGGATTAGGGTTCATGCTAAGGTTAGGTTTAGGGTTAGTGTTAGCTTTAGGTTTAGGGTTAGTGTTAGAGTTAGGGTTAGTGTTATGGTTAGGGTTAGGGGTAGGGTTAAAATTAGTGTTTGTGTTAGAGTTAGTGTTAGGATTAGGGTTAGTGTTAGGGTTAGGGTTAGGATTATGGTGAGTTTTAGGGTTAGTATAAGCATTCAGGTTAGGGTTTGTGTTAGTGTTAAGGGTAGTATTAGGTTTAGGGTTAGTATTAGTGTCAGTGTCAGGGTTTGGGTGAGGCTTAGGCTTAGTGGTATAATTAGAATTAATGTTCGTGTTAGGGTTAGTGTTAGGTTTACTTTTAGGTTTAGAATTAGGGTTAGTGTTAAGTAAGGGTTAGCATTCAAGTTAGGTTAGAATTAGGGCTATGGTTTGTGTTATGGTTTGTGTTAGGGTTAGGGTTAGATTTAAGGTTAGGGTTAGGGTTAGTTTTAACATTAGATTTAGAGATAGGGTTATTATTAGGTTTAGGGTATGGTTTTAGGGTTAGCGTTAGAGTTAGTGTTAGGGATAGTGTTAGGGTTAGTGTTCGAGTTAGTGTTAAGTTTAGGGTTATGGTTAAGATTCGTGTTAGGGTTAGGGATAGGGTAAGTGTTATGGTTAGGTTTAGGTTTAGATTTAAGGTTAGGGTCAGTGTTAGGATTAGTGTTAGGCTTGGTTATGGTTAAGGTTAGTGTATTGTTTAGGGTTAGTGGTTAGGTTTAGGTAAGGGTGATGTTCAGGGTTAGATTAGGGTCAAAGTTATGGTTTTGGTTAGGGTTTGTGTTAGAATAAGAGAGTTAGTGTTAGTGTTAGGGTTAGGGTTAGGGTTTTTGTTAGTGTTAAGATTAGGTTTAGATTTAGGGTTAGTCTTAGGGTTACAATTAGTGTTTTTGTGTGGGTTGGGCTTAGTGGAATGGTTAGTGTTAGTGTTCGTGTTAGTGTTAGGATTAGGGTTAATGTTGGGCCTATTTTTAGGTTTAGGCTTAGGGTTATGTTTAGGTAAGGGTTAGCATTATGGTTAAGTTAGGGTTAGGGTTATGGTTTGGGTTAGGGTTTGTGTTTGGCTTAGGGTTAGGGTTAGGGTTAGGTTTAAGGTAGGTTTAGAGTTAGGTTAATGTTAGGGTTAGGGTTAGGTTTAATGTTAGGGTTAGGATTAGGTTTAGGGTTAGTGTTAAATTTAGGATTTGTGATAGGGTTACAGTTAGGTTTAGGATTAGGGTGCATTTAGGTTTTGGTTTAGGGTTAGTGATAGTTTTAGGTTTAGGTTTTAGGATCAGGGTTAGTGTTACAGTTAGGGTTAAAATTAGCGTGATAATGAGTGTTTTGGTAAGTGTTAGAAGGAGGTTTAGGGTTAGTGTTAGGGTTAGGATAAGGGTTAGGTTTCATGATAGGGTTATGGTTAGTGTTAGGATTAGTGTTACGGATAGAGTTAGTTTAGGATTAGTGTTAGGTTAGGGTTAGGGTCATGGTTACATTAAAATTAGGGTTATGGTTAGGGTTAGGTTTTGTGTTACAATTAGGTTTAGGGTTAGGTTTATTGTTAGGGTTAGAAGTAAAGTTAGTGTTAGAGTTAGGGTTAGGATTAGGTTAAGGTTTAGGGTTAGGTCTAGGTTTATGGTTAAAATGAGTGTTAGTGTAAGATTATGGTTATGGTTAGGGCTAGAATGAGGGTTAGGGTTAGTGTTTGGTTTAGGTTTAGGGTTTGTCTTAGGGTTACTGTTAGGGTTATGGTTAGGGTTACGGTTATGGTTAGGATTAGGTTTAGGGTTTAGGTTAGTGTTAGGGTTAGGGTTAAGGTTAGTGTTAGGGTTAGGGTTAGGTTTATGGTTAGGGTAAGTGTTAGGGTGAGGGTTAGGTTAGGGTTTCAGTTAGGGTTAAGTTTAGGGTTCATGTTAGGTTTAGGGTTAGGGTAAGGGTTAAGGTTAGTGTTAGGTTTAGGGTTTGGGTTGGGGTTAGGGTTAGTTTTAGGGTTAGGGTTAGGTCAAGAGTTAGCTTTAGTGTTTGGGATAGGGTTACAGTTAGGTTTAGGGTTAGTGTTAGGGTTAGGGTTAGTATTAGGTGTAGGGTTAGGGTTAGGTTTATGGTTAGGGTCATTGTTAAGGTTAGGATTAGGTTTAGCGTTAAAGTTAGGGTTTCTGTTAAGGTTAGGGTTAGAGTTAGTTTTAGGGTTAGTTTTAGGTTTGGGGTTAGGGTTTGGGTGAGGGTTAGGCTTAGTGTTATGGTTAGATTTAGGATTCGTGTTAGGATTTAGTTTAGAGTTAGTGTTAGGGTTAGGATGAGGGTTAGGTAAGAATTAGAGTTAGGGATAGGTTAGGGTTAGCGTTGTGGTTTGGGTTACGGTGTATGATAGGATTAGGGTTAGGGTTAGGGTTACAGTTAGGATTAGGGTTACTGTGAGGGTTAGGGTTAGGCTTTGTGTTAGGGTTATGGATAAGGTTATTGTTAGGGTTATTTTTATGGTTAGAGTTAGTGTTAAGTTTAGTGTTAGGTATAGGTTTATGTTAGGGTTAGGGTTAGGTTAAAGTTAGGATTCGGTTAGGTTTAGGGTTAGGGTTAATGTTCCTGTTAGGGTTAGTGTTAGGGTTGGGGTCAGGGTTAGGGTTACGGTTAGAGTTAGTGTTAGGGTTAGTGTTATGGTTAGGGTTAGGTTAAGGTTAGTGTTAGGGATAGGTTAAGGGTTAGTTAGGTTTTCGGATAGGATTAGGGTTAGTGTTTGGGTTAGGGTAAGGGTTAGGGTTAAGTAAGGGTAAGGGTTAGGTTTAGTTTTAGAGTTAATGTTAGGTTTAGGTTTAGGGTTAGGGTTAGGGTTTAGGTTCGGGTTGGGCTTAGTGGAATGATTAGGGTTATGGTTCGTGTTAGGTTAGGCTTAGGGTTAGTGTCAGGGTTATTGGTAGGTTTAGAATTAGGGTTAGGATTAGGTAATGGTTTGTGTTAGGGTTAGGTTTAGGGTTAGAGTGAGGTTTAAGGTTTGGGTTCCTGTTTGGGTTACAGTTAGGTTTAGGGTTAGGGTTAGGTTTAGTGTTAGGTTTAGGATTAGGTTTAGGGTTAGTATTAGGTTTAGGTATAGGGTTAGGGTTAGTGGTAGGGTTAAATTTAGGGTTAATGTTAGGGTCAGTGTTAGGGTTAGTGTTAGGATTAGGGT
Organism: Marmota marmota marmota; assembly: GCF_001458135.2. Taxonomy (NCBI): domain Eukaryota; kingdom Metazoa; phylum Chordata; class Mammalia; order Rodentia; family Sciuridae; genus Marmota; species Marmota marmota. The sequence continues at coordinate 152,999 of NW_026005908.1, read as the reverse complement.
TTGTGTTAGAGTTAGGGTTACGGATATGGTTAGGATTAGGGATAGGGTTAGGGTTAGCGTAAGGTTTAGTGTTAGGTTTAAGGTTAGGGTTTGGGTTAGGGTTTGGATTTTTGGTAGGGTTACGGTTAGGGTTCATGTAAGGGTTAGGATTAGGTTTACGGTTACTGTTAATGTTAGTGATAGAGTAATGTTAGTGTTAGCATTAGGGTTAATTTTAGGGTTAGGTGTTAATGTTAGTGATAGGTTTAGGATTAGGGTTAGTGTTGGAGTTAGGTTTAGTTTTAGGGTTAGTGTTCCAGTTAGGGTTAGGGTTAGGTTTAGGTTTAGAGTTAGGGTTAAGTTTAGAGTTAGGTTTAGTGTTATTAAGAGTTAGGTTTGGGGTCAGATTTCTGGTTAGGCTTAGGGTTAGTTTTAGAGTTATGGTAAGGGTTAGCATTAGGGTAGTGTTATGTTTAGGGTTAGGGTTTGTTTTAAGGTTAGAGTTAGGGTTAGGTTTTGTGTCAGTATAAGGTTTAGGGTTAGGGTTATGTTTAGGGTTATTTTTAAGGTTAGTGTTAGGATAACTGTTAAGGTTAGGGTTAGGTTTTTGTTAGGTTTACGGATAGTGTTATGGTTAGGATTAAGGGTATAATTAGAGTTAGGGTTCGGGTTAGCATTAGGGTTAGGTTTAGGTTTTGGTTATGGTTAGGGTTAGTGTTAGGTTTAGATTTGGGGTTAGGTTACAGTTAGGATTACGGTAGGGTTCGCGTTATTATTAGGGTTAGGGTTAGGGTTGGGGTTAGGTTTGGGATTTGTGTAAGGTTCAGTTTTAAGGTTAAGTTTAGGGTTATTGTTAGAGGTAATTTTAGGATTAGGGTTAAAGTTAGTGTTAGGTTTAGAGTTAAGGTTAGGTTGAGGGTTAGGTTAGGGTTAGGGTTAGTGTTACGGTTTTGTTAGGTTTAGGTTTAGGGTTAGGGTTAGCATGAGAGTTACTGTTAAATTTAGGGTTAGGGTTAGGGTTAGTTTTAGGTTTAGGGTTTAGATTTAGGTTTTGGATTCATGTTACGGTTAGGGTTAGGGTTAGGGCTTGGTTAGGTTAAGTGTTAGTGTTACGGGTAAGGTTATGGTTAGAGTTAGTGTTACGCTTACGTTAGGGTTAAGTTTAGTGTTTGGGTTAGTGATAAGTTTAGTGTTACGGTAAGAGTGAGGGTTAGTGTTAGGATTTGCATTAGGATTAGGGTTAGTATTTGGGTTAAGCTTAGAGTTAGGTTTAGGTAAGGGTGAGGGTTAGGTTTAGATAAGAGTCAGGGTTATGGTTTGGGTTAGGGTTTTCCTTATGGTTATGGTTAGGGTTAGGGTTATAATTAGAGTTAGTGTTAGAATTAAATTTAGGGTTAGGTTTAGTGTTAGGGTTAGGGTTTGTGTAAGGGTTCGTGTTAGGGTTAAGGTTTGGGTTAGGGTTAGGATTTGTGTTAGGGTTAGGTTTAGGGTAAGGGTTAGTGTTAAGTTTAGGGTAAGATTTAGGTTTAGGCTTAGGGTTAGGGTTAGGGTTTTGGTCAGTTTTGAGCCTAGTGGAATGGTTAGGTTTACGGTTCATGTTAGTGTTAGGATTAGGGTTAGTGTTAGGGCTATTGATAGGGTTAGGATTAGAGTTAGGTTTTGATAAGGGTTAGCATTATGGTTAGGTTAGGGTTAGGGTTTGGGTTTGGGTTAGGGTTAGAGTGAGGGTTAGTGTTAGGGTTAGGGTTAGGTTTAGTGTTAGGTTTAGGATTAGGTTTTGATTACTGTTAGGGTTAGGGTTAGGTTTAGGGTTCGTGTTAGGATTACGGTTAGGTTTAGAATTAGGGTTCATGCTAGAGTTTTGTTTAGGTTTAGTGACAGTTTTAGGTTTAGGTTTAGGGTTAGGGTTAGTGTTATGGATAGGGTTAAGGTTAGTGTTAGGGTTCGTGTTAGGGTTAGGGTTAGGATTAGTGTTAGGGTTTGGGTTAGATTTAGTGTTAGGGTTAGGATTAGGTTTAGGGTTAGTGTTAGGTTTAGGGTTCATGTTAGGTTTATGGTTAGGTTTAGGATTAGGGTTCATGTTAGGGTTTGGTTTAGTGTTATTGATAGTTTTAAGTTTAGGTTTAGGGTTATGGTTAGTGTTACAGTTAGGGTTAAATTTAGGGTTAGGATTAGTGTTTTGGTTAGTGTTAGAGTTAGGTTTAGGGTTAGTGTTAGGGTTAGGATAAGGGTTAGTTTTTGTGATAGGGTATGGATAGTATTAGGGTTAGTGTTATGGATAGGGTTAGTTTAGGGTAAGTGTTAGCTTTAGGGTTAGGGTTATGGTTATGGCTATGGTTAGATTAAGTTAGAGTTATGATTAGGGTTAGACTAAGAGTAGGTAGGCTCCAGGAAGGAGCTTAAGCCATTTCACCCTGGCTACCTCCACCACCCTGAGCACAGAGACTCAAGCTAGGATTCCATGACTCCACCTACTGCAAGAAAAGAAAACAGAGTCCTGAGAGACTTTTTTTTTTCTTTCTTACTTTTCTTTTCTTGCTCTTCTCATCCATTCTCCTATACCCTTCCCCCTCTGGTCCTCACAACCACAACATATGTGAAACCAAGAAATTTCCATGAAATTGGACTTTAAAAACTGAATCACTAGAATAGTATAATATAGAGGAATTGCATAGGCCCCAGCTCACCACCCCTTTATTTGCTGTTATTTTCTTTTTCCCTCTCTTTCTTCCTTTCCTTGTTATTTTTTCTCCTTTTACTTTCTCCCTCTAACCCACTTTCAGCCTCCTAACTTTTACTATTTATACATAGGGTAATTTTATGAATATAGATAAGGAGTTTGAATTTATACCTTCTTCCATAAATTCCCACGGTCTATTCATTATTCATATTCCTCCAAAGTTGCTAAGTTAGATTAATCACATACCCTCACTCCTTTCCCCCTTATCATAGCATCCTACCCCTGACCCTCAGTTCTCCATACACCACCTGAAATGGTATGCCTTTTATAAAACTAATGACTATATTCTAAATAATAATTGAAGCCAACATCTGTAGACATAGAGTCTAAATATAAATGTATTTATTATGATTAGGCTTAGGCTTTGGGTTAGGGTTAGATTTAGAGTTAGGTTTTGATCTATGGTTAGGGCTAAGGATAAGGATAGGGCAAGGGTTAGGACTAGGGTTTGGGTTAGGTTTAGGATTATGGTAAGGGATAGGGTTAGATCTAGTGATATGGCTAGTATGAGAAAGTTAGTCTTAGTGATAGAGTTAGGGTTAGGGTTAGGGATTGGGCTAAATTAGGGCTGGTGTTAGTGTTATGTTTAGGCCTTGAGTTAGGGTTAGAGTAAGGGTTATGTTTAGGGTAAGGTATTGGGTTATAGCTAGGTTCAGGGCTAGGGCAAGTGTTAGTATTAGGGTTAGGGCTAGGGTTAGGTTTAAGGTTATGATTAAAGCTAGGTTCAGGGCTAGGATGAGGGCTAATGTTTGCATTAGGTTAGGACTAGTTATAGGGTTAGGGTTTGGGTTAGGTTAAGGATTAGGATTAGGATTAGCATTAGGTTTAGGTTTTGGCATAGGGTAAGGGATAGGGTTAGAGCTCTGGTTAGGGCTAGGGTTAGGGTTAAAGTTAGGTTTAGGGATAGATTTAGGGTTAGGTTTAGGTGTATGATTAAGGTTACTGGTACAGATCGATTTAGTGTTAGTTTATGGCTTGGACCATTGTAAAGGATAGGTTTATTCTAAGGGTCAGTTTTAGAGCTAGGGTTATTATTAGGGTTAGGATCAAGGTGAGGGTTTGGGTTAGGTTAGGGTTCAGGTTCAGGGCTTGAATTATCATTAGGTTTAGGGTTAATGTAATGAAAGTGTTAGGTTTACAGTTTAGGTGTGGTTTAGTGTAATGGATGGGGTTAGGGTTAGGCCTAGGTTTGGTATACAGATTGGGTTATCATTAGGGTAATGAATAGGGTTAGACCTAAGAATAGGGTAAGGTTATGTATAGGATTAGAGCTTTTGTTTGGGTTAGGGTTAGGTTTACATTTAGGGTTAAAGCTAGGTTTAGGGCCTGGGGATGTGGCTCAAGAAGTAGCATGCTCATCTGGCATGCACAGGGCGCTGGGTTCAATCCTCAGCACCACATACCAATAAAATAAAGATGTTGTGTCCACCAAGAACTAAAAAAAATAAATATAAAAAAACTAGGTTTAGGACTTGGATTAAGGCTAGGTTTTGGGTTAGTTTAAGGCTAGTTTTAAGGCTATGACTAATGTATGAAGTAGTGTTATGATTAGAGTTAATGATACTGTCAGGTTTAGGGCTACATCTAGTGTTAGGGATCAGTTTACGGTTACGATGATGTTTAGAGCTAGGTTTAATGTTAGGGTCAGAGTCAGAGTCCAGATTAGTTTTCAGATCAGTGTTAGAACTAGAATTAGAGATAGGATTAGGGCTAGGTGTAAGGTTAGGGTTTGGTTTAGGTTAAGTGTTAGGGTTAGGGTTATGATTCAGTTTTGTTTTAGGGCTAGGGGTAGAGTTAGGGCTGGTTTTAGGATTAATGTTAGTATTAGGGCTAATGTTAGTGTGAAGTTTAGGCTTCAGTTTTGGGTTAGATTTAGAGTTAGGTTTAGAGCTAGGTTTTGAGCTACAGGTAAGGGTAGGGTTAGGATTAGGAGCTAAGTTTAGGGCTAGGTTTAGGGTGATGGTAAGAGATAGGGTTAGAACTAGGTATAAGGCTAGGGTGAGAATTTGAGTTAGTCTTAGGGCTAGGGTTATGGTTGAGTTAGGGATAGGGCTAAATTAGGGCTAGGAGTACTCCTAGGATTAGTGTTAGTGTTAAGCCTATGATTAGGGCTAGGGTTAGTGTTAGGGTTAGGGCTAGGGTTAAATTCAGGTTAAGGGATGGGATTATAGCTACTTTTAGGATAGGGTGAGGATTAGAATTAGGGTTATGGTTAGGGATAGGTTTATGATTAAGGTGAAGTTAATGGCTAGGATGTGGGCTAAGGTTTGTGTTAGGATTAGGAATAGTATTAGAGCTAGGGCTAATGTGAGGTCTAGGGTTGCAGTTAGAGAGAGTTTTAGCATTAGGTTTGTAGCTAGGTCTATTGTAAGGGTCAGATTTCTTGTTAGGGTCAGGTTTAGAGCTATAAGTATTATTAGGATCAGGGTCAAGGTTAGGGTTTTTATTAGATTAAGGTTTAGGTTTAAGGCTTGAGTTATCATTACAGTTAGGGATAGGTTAATGATAGTTTTAGATTTAGAATTCAGGTTAGGTGTAGGGTAATAGATAGGGTTAGGGTTAGGGATAGGATTAGGGTTTGGCCTAGGGTTAGCAGAAGCATTAGGGTGATTATTAGGGTAATGGATAGGGTTAGAGCTAGTGATAGGGCTAGCGTTATGCTTATGATTAGGCCTAGTGTTAGGCTTAGGTTTAGGGTTAAGGCTAAGGTTAAGGTTATGGTTAGCTTTAGGGTTAAAACTAGGGTAGGGCTTAGGTTAGGGCTAGGTTTTGCAATAGATTAGGGCCATGGCAAATGTAAGAACTTTGTTATGATTAGGGCTAGTTTTGGAGTTAATGTTAGAGCTAAGTATAGTTTTAGGGTTAGATTTATGGTTAGGGTGATGTTTAGAGCTAGGTTTAGTGTTAGTGTCAGGGTCAGTGTTCAGTTTAGGGTTATGATTAATGTGAAAGCCAGAATTAGGACTAGGGTTAAGTCTAGGGGAAGCATTAGTGTTTGGCTTTAGGCTAAAGGTTATTGTTAGGGCTAGGGCTAGGTTTTTCTTTAGATCTAGGGCTAGAGTTATGGATAGATTAGGATTAGGTTTAGGTCTAGGGCTAGTGTTAGGGTTAGGTTTAGGTATAAGGTTACCAGTAGGGCTAGTGTTAGTGTTCCATTTAGGGTTAGGTTCAGGTTTACACCTATGATTAGTGATAGGGTCAGAATAAGGGTCAGGGTTAGGGTTAGGGTTTGGGTTATGGTTAGAGCGAGAATGAGGACTAGTGTTAGGACTAATAATAGGGTTAGGGTTTGGGTTAGGTTAACAATTATGATTAGGATTAGGATTAGCATTAGGTTTAGGGTTTGGCATAGGGTAAGAGATAAGGTTAGAGACAGGGTTAGGGCTAGGGTTAGGTTTTAAGCTAGGTTTAGGGCTCAGATTAGGGCTAGTTTTTGTGTTAGGGTTATGGCTAGGGTTAGAGCAATGGCCAATGTAAGAACTAGGGTTTTTAGGTTTAGTTTTAGGGTTATTGTTAGGGGTTAAACCTCTAGTGTTAAGATTAGGTTTAACACACAGAACAGGCCCAGCAGCCTGCTGAGGGGCAGAGCCGCCCCCCCCGCGCCTGCAAGGTAGGCGGAACTGTGACCACGGGCACAACAGGTGCAGCGGCCTGCTGAAGGGCAGAGCCGCCCACTCCCCCCACGCTTGCAAGGTAGGCGGAACTGTGACCAACGACGGAAAAGGCCCAGTGGCCCGTGGAGGGGCAGAGATGCCAACCACACCTGCAAGGTAGGCGGGCCTGCAACCCACCAGCAGAACAGGCGCAGCAACCTGCTGAGGGGCAGAGCCGCCCCCCCCCCCTGCAAGGTAGGCGGACCTGTGACCCACCCGCAGAACATGCCCATAATTCTGCGGAAGGACAGAGCTGCCCCACGCGCCTGCAAGGTAGGCGGAACTGCGATCACCAACAGAACAGGTCAGACCTGCAACCGACAGACAGAACAGGCCCAGTGGCCTGTGGAACAGTAGAACCGCCCACCCCCCCATGCCTGCAAGGTAGGCGGACCTGCTACCGATGGGCAGAAAAGGCCCAGCGGCCTGCCAGCATGGTAGGCACATTTCCCCAATTGGAGGAGAGGCAGAGCCACCACCCACGCCTGTGAGGGAGACTGTGCAACTATACAAGAGCAATATAAATATATAGGGGGAATATTCAATAGCACAACAGTTTCATCAAGCAGAAAGAAACGCAAACAGTATGAAGAGACAAGGAAAGAAAGGGCCACAAGCAATGCAGGTCAACTCAACGTTAGAAAAGGTAATATCTGCAGCAGATGGAATGTCAGATAAAGAATTCAGGATATACATGCTTCAGATGATCTGGAGTCTCAAGGAAGACATTAGACAGCAAAATCAGACAATGAAAGATCACTTCGACAA